>NW_007252706.1:24205-38530 GCF_000164805.1 Carlito syrichta
AGGCAATCTATAGATTCAACACAATAACCCTTAAATTACAAAACCTTACTTCTCAGACCTGGAAATGACAATACAGAAATTCACATGGAAACATAAATGACCATGAATAGTCAATACAATCCTTAGCAAAAGAAACGAAGCAGGAGGTATCATACTTCCAGACTTTAAACTTTACTATAAGGCTACAATAATCAAAACAGCCTGGTATTGGTTCAAGAATAGGCATATGGACTAATGGAACAGGATAGAGATTCTGGAAGCAAAACCTCAATTTCTCAGCCAACTCATCTTTGTCAAAGCCTCCACAAACAACTGCTGGGGAGAGGAGAACCTGTGCAGTAAATGGTGCTGGCGAAACTGGCTGACCACATGCAGAAGATTAAAACAAGACCCTCCCTATCACCATACACAAAAATCAATTGTAAATGGATCAAAGTAAGATCTCAAACTATAAAAACCTTAGAAAATGCAGGAGACACCATTATGGAAATTGGAACTGGCAACCGATTCCTGATCAAAGCCCCAAGTGCCTATACCATAAGAGGTAATATAAACAAGTGGGACCTCATCAAACTCAATATCTTCTACAGAGCAAAAGAAAACATCAAGAAAGGGGGGAGACAGCCCACAGACTGGGAAAAAATGCTTGTCAACTGTATATCTGACAAAGTCCTAACATCCGGGACAAGGGACTCAAATGAGCCAAAAGGAAAAAACAAACAGCCCCATTTAAAAAGTGGGCAAAAAAGCCAGGCTCGGTGGCTCAGCCTGTAATCCTGTGCCTTTGGGAGGCTGAGGTGAGTGGATTGCCTGAGCCCACGAGTTCGAGACCCACCTGGGCAACTTGGTGAGACCAAGACCTCATCTCTACAATAAATCAAAAAATTAGCTGGGCATGGTAGTGCGCACCCATAGTTACAGCTACTTGGAAGGCTGAGGCAGAAGGATCGCCGGAGCCCAGCAGGTTGAGGTTGCAGTGGCTGGGAGCGGCCACTGCACTCCAGTCTGGGCGACAGAGTGAGACTCCAACTCAAAAAAAAAAGTGGGCAAAAGACATGAATAGACACTCTCAAAAGAAGACATACAAGCAGCCAACACACACATGAAAAAATGCTCAACCTCACTAATCGTCAGAGAAATGCAAATAAAAACCACATTGAGATACCACCTGACTCCAGTAAGAGTGGTCATCATTGATAAAACAAAAAACACAGATGCTGGCAAGGATGCAGAGAAAAGGGAACAACTCTACACTGTTGGTGGGAATACAAACTAGTTCAACCTCTATGGAAAACAGTGTGGTGATTCCCAAAAGAACAAGAAATTGACCATATGATGCAGCACTCCCTCTTTTGGGAATATACCCAGAAGAACTTAAATTACTCTACAAAAAAGATACCTGCAAATGCAAGTTTATTGCAGCACTATTCACAATAGCAAAAAACATGCTGCCCACCAAAACTGGACTGAATATAGAAAAATATGGTACATGCACATGATGGAATATTACACAGCCATAAAGAAGAACAAAATTATGGACTTTGCAGCAACTTGGATGAATTTAGAGTCTATAATACTCAGTTATTTATCACAGGAACAAAAAACTGTGCCACATGTTCTCACTCATAAGCAGACCCCAAACATTTACCATAATACTGTAAGAAAGGAATTGGAAGTTGCCAGAAACTGCAAAGGGACAGAGGGGGGCAGCACATAACAGTAATAGAGGTACCTGATCTCAAACCAGGAAAAGTGGGGACCAAAGGGAGACCCAAACTTTACCAATATGATGAGCACTTGTACACCTAATCCTGAATTTACCTCACATCTTTTAAAAAAAAAATAAATTTAAAAAAAATAAAAGATAGATTACAAACACACATTTTTCACTGTATTATGTTTGTTTTTTTCACTATAATGTAGAGCTTTTACAGATGTGAGGTTCAGAAAAAGTTTTCTTATATGACAAAGTCAATTTTCAGGCAATAAAGCAGGAATCTTCCAGAAGAGACATTTCTGAGATGAGAAAGGAAACAAAAGACCAAACAGAACATAACAGAGAACATGGAAAGACACAGAATTACCAAACAGATGTAAAAGGTAAGTAGATAACTAAAGAGATAAGAAAGAAAACTGCAGTTGATGAAGAAATGTGAAAGTAAAAATATTTGAAAATGACTTTTATTTAAGAGGAGAAAAAGAAAGGTAGGATGTTGCAAAGTCAGAGAGAAACTAAAGTGTAAGCCAGTTAAATTTTACATGTAAGCAACTTAAAATTATGATGTTTTAATGGTTTATCTTTCCCCAAATATGATACCACAGGCACTTTGTAAAAAATTTAGAAAATGCATCAAAGTAAAGAGAGGGAAAATAGTAACAGTTATCCCACAACTCAAGGCAGTTTTCAATAAGATTGAAATTTTGCCATGAACTTTCTTAGATCACAGTGGAATAAAAATAAATATCAACACTAACAAAGTTCCCCTAAAACCCACAAAGACATGCACACTAAACAGCATGATGCTAAGCAACTCCTGGGTCAACATGGAAATCAGAACAGAGATTAAAAGATAGCTGGAAACAAATGAAAATGAAACATCTTACCAAAATCTCTAGGATGCCATGAAAACAGTAATAAGAGGGAAATTCATGAACCAACACACGTGAAGAAAATGGAAAGCTAACAGCCTAACAAGTCACCTAAGGAAGGTGGAAAAGCAAGACCATGAAAACTCTAACCACAGCAGAAGAATCCAGATCACCACAATAAAAACCCAAATCCAGGACATAAAAGACAAAAAGATAATACAAAAAAATCAATGAAACAAAAATCTGGTTCTTTGAAAGGATAAACAAGATTGATGGTCCCCCAGCTAGACTGATCAAAAAAGAGAGAGAGAAAGCCCAAATAAACACAATCAGAAAAACAAAGGATGAAGTCACATCTGACCCTGAAGAATTACAAAAGATTATCAGAGACCACTATGTACACATCTATGGAAAAAAACTTGAAAATCTACAGGAATTGGAGGACTTTCTGACATCACACAACCTCCCTAAGTTGAAACAAGAAGAAATCAAGATCCTAAATAGACCAATAACAATCCAGGAAATTGACTATGTCATTAAAAAACTACCTACACACACAAAAAAAAAAAAAAACCCTGAACCAGATGGCTTTCCAGCAGAATTCTACACAACATACAAGGAGAAACTGATACCACTCCTATTGAAAGTATTTCAGGTGATTGATGAAAGATGAAAGATGAAACTCTCCCCGAATCATTTTATAAAGCTATTATCACATTGATACCCAAGCCAGGTAAAGACCCAACAAAGAAAGAGAACTACAGGCCGATATCTTTGATGAACATAGATGCTAAAATTCTCAAAAGATTCTAGCAAACTGGATTCAACAACACATCTCAAAAACCATCCACCACGACCAAGTAGGCTTCATCACTGGGATGCAAGCCTGGTTCAAAATTAGTAAGACCACAACGCAATTAAATACATCAACAATCCGGGCTCGGTGGCTCAGCCTGTAATCCCGCGCCTTTGGGAGGTTGAGGTGAGTGGATTGCCTGAGCCTGTGGGTTCGAGACCCACCTGGGCGGCGAGACCTAATCTCTACAATAAATCAAAAAATCAGCCGGGTGTGGGAGCGCATGCCTGTAATTCCGGCTACTTGGAAGACTGAGGCGGAAGGATCGCTGGAGCCCAGCAGGTCGAGGCTGCGGTGGCCAGGAGTGACCACTGCACTCCAGTCTGGGTGACAGAGTGAGACTCCAACTCAAAAAAAAAAAAAGTACATTCAACAGACATAAAAACAAAAACCACATGATTATATCATTAGATGCAGAAAAAAACTTTTGATAAAATCCAGCACCCCTTCTTGATAAAAACCCTCAAACATCTAGGCATAGGTGGAACATACCTCAAAATACAAAGAGCCATCTATGAGGAACCCACAGTCAGCATACTGCTAAACAGACAGAAATTTGGACCATTTCCCCTGAAAACTGGACAAGACAAGGATGCCCACTCTTCACCCCTCCTGTTCAACACAGTTTTGGAAGTCCTAGCTAGAGCAATCAGAGAAGAGAAGGTGATAAGGGGTATATAAATAGGAAAAGAGGAAGTCAAGTTATCTCTCTTGCAGATGACATGATTCTATACCTTGAAAACCCAACAGAATCTGTCAAAAACCTTGCACTGATAAAGGACTTTGGCAAAGTCTCAGTGTATAAAATAAATGTGCAAAAGACAATTCCATTTCTATACACCAATAATAAACAAACAGAAACCCAAATAAAAAGCACAATTTCATTTAAAACAGTCACAAAAAAGGAAATACATTGGCATCTTTCTTACTAGAGAGCCAATTGTAAAGACCTTTGTAAAGAGCCAATTGTAAAGACCTTTGTAAAGAGCCATTGTAAAGACCTTTACAATGAAAACTACAAAATACTGCTCAAAGAAATCAAAGATGACACAAACAAGTGAAAAAATATTCCATGCTCATGGATTGGAAGAATCAACATTGCTAAGATGCCCATTCTACCTAAGGCAATCTACAGATTTAATGCATTACCCATCAAATTACCAGCAACATTCTTCTCAGACCTAGAAAAAACAATATAGGAATTCATATGGAAACATAAACAACCAAGAATAGCCAAAACAATCCTCAGCACACACACAAAAAAGCAGGAGGTATCCCACTCCTAGACTTTAAACTTTATTATAAAGCTACAATAATCAAAATAGCCTGGTATTGGTACAAAAACAGGCATATAGACCAATGGAATAGAAGCAAAACCTCAACTTCTCAGCCAACTCATATTCGACAAAGCTTGCACCACCCACTACTGGGGAGAGGAGAATCTATTCAGTAAATGGTGCTTGGAAAACTGACTGACCACATGCAGAAGATTGAAACAGGACCCCTACCTATCCCCATGCACAAAATTTAACTCTAAATGGATCACAGACCTAAATGTAAAACCTCAAACTATAAGAACCTTAGAAAATGCAGGAGACACTCTTATGAGAATTGGAACTGGCAACCAATTCCTGATCAAAACCCTAAGTGCCCATGCCATAAGAGATAAGATAGACAAGTGGGATGTCATCAAACTGACAAGCTTCTGCAAAGCCAAAGAAACCATCAAGAGAGCAGGGAGACAGCCCACAGACTGGGAAAAAATATTTGCCAAATCCATGTCTGACAAAGATCTAACATCTAGGATCTACAAGGAACCCAAACATGCTGAAAAGATAAAAACAAATAGCCCCATTACAAAGTGGGCAAAAGGTATGAATAGAGAGTTCTCAAAAGAAGACATACAAGCAAGTCAAGCCAACAGATACATGAAAAAATATTCAGCCTCGCTAGTCATCAAGGAGATGCAAATTAAAACTACACCAAGATACCACCTAACTCCAGTCAGAATAGCCATCATCAGTAACTCAAAAAATGACAGATGCTTGGGAGGATGTGGTGAAAAGAGAACACTTCTACACTGTTGGTGGGAGTGTAAACTAGTACAGCCTCTGTGGAAAACAGTGTGGGGATTCCTAAAAGCTCTAAAAATTGACCTTCCATCTGAGCCCATAGTCCCCCTACTGGGAATATACCGAGAAGAACTCAAGTCATTCTATAAAAAAGATACAGCCTGCACACATATGTTTATCGCAGCATTGTTCACAATAGCAAGAACATAGAACCAACTGTGCTGCCCATCAAAAGAGGACTAGATTTTTTAAATGTGGTAATATACACAATGGAATATTATGCAACCATAAAGAAGAACAAAATCATGATCACTATAATACTAAGTGATCTTTCAGAAACAAAGAACTGAGTATCACATGTTCTCACTCATAAGTGGACTTTGAACAACTATCATAATACTATAAGAAAAGGATTGATAGTAGCAGGAAACTGCGGGAGGGGTGAGGGGAGGCCGGAAGGTGAGATTGACAGTAGTGGAAATCTGCCTGGGGAAGTAGAGGCACACCTCATCAACAAGGGTACCTGCACCATGAATATTTGTATACCTAACCCTGAATTGTACCCCACAATTTTAAAATTAACAAATTTAAAAGTTAAAAATATATATAGATATATATATACAAAGCTAGAAAAGTTGGGATATTCATATGCTGAAAAATGAAACTATACCCCTATATCTCACCATATAAAAAAATCAACTCAAAATGGAATAAAGACATAAGACCTGAAACTGTAAAATTAATAGAAAAAGCATGTGGAAAGCATTTCAAGACATCAGTCTAAGCAAAGATCTCATGGCTAAGACCTCAAAAGCAGACAACTATAACAAAAATAGATAAATGAGGCTATATGAAATTAGAAAGTGCTGCACAGCAAAGGAAACAATCATGTGAAGAGACAATCTGTTGAAATGGGGGGGAAATTGCACTATTCATCTATTAAGTAACTAACATCTAGATTATGCAGAGAACTTAACTCAATAACAACAAAATAATAGAATAGCTCATTAAAAACTGAGCTAAGTGATACTTAGAGCTTTACCTTTGCTGCTAGTTCACTGAATCACTCTTAAAGATGTGAGTAAGACTTTCATGTATAAGAGGAGAAGCTGTGATTGTGTTAGGGTCAATATCTTTTTTTAGTTTACTTAGCAGTTGCTTTATAAACACTGGTGCTTCAGTGTTTGGTGCACATATGTTTAGAATGGATATTTCTTATTGATGGATTTATCCTTTTATTGTTATGTACTGTCCTTCCATATCTTTCCCAATTGTGGATAGCTTAAAGGTTGTTTGTCTGATATTAAGATCATGATTCTTGCCTTCTTCTGTGATCGATTCACCTAGAAATTTGTTTTTGATGCTTTAACTTTGAGTCTGTGCACATTCCTTGTGGTGAGATGAGTTTCCTGGATGCAGCAAATTATTGTGTCATTGTTTTTTTAATCCAGTTCAGGCTGATTATTTAAATGTGATTGTTTAGTTCTTATAAAGTTTTTTCTTTGTTTGTTTGTTTCCTTCTGACTTTTGGATTGATGTATGTGTGTTTGCAAGTTTTCGGCTGTGATGTAGTCTCTGTTGATCCTGTGTTCTCCTGTTCTCTTGGGAAGCGCATAGTCATTTTTTCTTTCTTCTTTAAAAACTTTAAATAATACCTTAATACTTTTTTAAGCATCTTAAACCTATTTAAGCATCTCTAGTAGAGTTGGTCTGGAAGCTGCATAATCTCTTAGTGTGGATGTCTGGGAAGGATTCAAATTCTCCATCACTGATTAAGCTTAACGTTGCTGGGTAGGAAATTCTTGGTTGAAACTGCTTATCTTTGAGGACTTTGAATATTGGACTCCAGTCCCTTCTAGCTTGTAGTGTTTCTGTCAATATATCTACTGATATTCTGATTGATTTTCCCTGGTAAATAATCTGACCTTTCTCTTTTGCTGCCTTTAGGATTTTTTCTTTTGTGCCTACTTTGTATGGGCAAATTACTATGTATCTAGGGGTGGTCTTCTCATTTGATGTCTTGTGGGGGTTCTCTGTATCTCTTGTGCTTGGATGGTCACATCTCTGGTGAGATGGAGAAAGTTTCCTTGGATAATCTCCTGGAATACTTGCTCTAAGAGCAAATAGTTTAGTGTGTGTATGAATGTATGTGTGAGGATTCAATTTGAATTCCTTTATTTTTCACTTTTCTTTTTCCTCCTTTCATTTTGTGTCAGGTGTGTGTGTGTGTTTAATTGTTTTTTGCTTTAGTTTCTGCTTTTGTTTTTCTGGAGTTTTTTATTTTTGTGCATCTTATTTCACTCTACTTTTCTCTGTTCTTCTCACTCATTGTTGTTACTGTATCTTGGACTCAGGGGGTACACACGCATACCCATTGCATCATCATATACAAGGATAAAATACTTGCTCTTGTTCTCTGTTCCCCTTTCTTCTTTTGGAATACCAATCAGACATAGGTTTGGCATCTTGTTATAATTGCACATCTCTTGGAGGCTTTGTTCTTTCTTTCTGAATTTTCTTTCTTTCTTTTTACTGATCAGGTAAATTCTGTGTTTTTACCATCAAGTTCTGAGATATTTTCTTCTGCTTGATTAATTCTGCTTTCCATGCTTGTCATCTTGTTATTTATTCCCTGGGTGAATTTTTTTATAGCTAAAATCTCTGTTACAAGTTCTTTCAGTGTTGCAGTTTGTCTTTCTTGTCTTATTCACTCTTTCCATCCATTCCCTAACTCCTGTTTTATTCTGGGGTCAGTCATTGGTGACTTCCATTCTTTGGGCTCTGAGGTCTGATTTTTCAGGTGTTTTCTCTTTGGTATATTAGGAATTACCTGTTTTCTTCCACTGATTATTCCTCATTAGTGACAAATCTCTTTTCTCTTTAGTTCCATTATTTAGTGGCAGTAGGCGAGGCCTTTACCTCTGATGTTTGCTCAACCCTCTATTCTTCCCTGAACTTGTTCTATTTTGAAACAGGGATGTGGAGGGGAAGCTTGGCTGTCTCTTGTAGTTTTGAGAGTTGAATAATGTGGCGGATGGGGAGCTAGGATTCAGAAACTACTTGAAATCACAAATTTCACTGATTGAGGTACCAGTTCCCTGAGATCCACTGCCCACAATAACTCTATACAATGATGCAATGGGAACATGTGTGTACCCCAAGTCCAAGATAGTCATAGCAATGAGGACAACAGAGAAAAGTAGAATGAAATAAGATGGACAAAATTTTTTTAAAAACATAGAAAAATCGAAGCAGAAACCAAAGCAAAACAACAATTAAACACACACACACACACACACACACACACACACACACACGCACACACACACATGCCCAACATAATATGAAAGGAGAAAAAAAGAAAAGTGAAAAGTAAAGGAATTCAAATTGAACCCTCAAATATACAGACACACACACATTAAACTAAAAAAGAAAAAAGAAAGAAAAAAATATAAACAACCATGAATAGCCAAAATAATCCTTATCAAAAGAAGAAACAAAGCAGGAGACATCACTCTCCCAGACTTTAAGCTTTATCATAAAGCTGCAATAATCAAAACAGCCTTATATTGGTACAAAAATAGGCATATAGACCAATGGAACAGGATAGAGTTTCTAAAAGCAAAACATCAATTTCTCAACCAACTCATCTTCGACAAAGCCTCTGCCATTAACCACTGGGGAGAGGAGAACATCTTAGTAAATGGTGCTGGGAAAACTGACTGATCACATGCAGATGATTAAAACAAGACCTCTACCTTTCACCATACACAAAAATCAACTCTAAATGGATCAAAGACCTAAATGTAAAACCTCAAACTATAAGAACCCTGGAAAATGCAGGAGGCACCCTTATGAAAATTGGAACTGGCAACCAATTCCTGATCAAAACCCCACATGCCCAGGCCATAAGAGATAAGATAGACACATGGGATCTCATCAAGCTGACAAGCTTCTGCAAAGTCAAGGAAACCATTGAGAGAGCAAGGAGACAGCCCACAGACTGGGAAAAAATATTTGCCAACTGTATATCTGATAAAGGCCTAACATCTAGGATCTATAAGGAACTCAAACATGCTGAAAATAAAAAAACAAGCAGGTCCATTACAAAGTGGGCAAAAGATATGAATAGACAGTTCCCAAAAGAAAACATACGAGCAGCCAATAGATACACAAAAAAATGATCAGCTTCACTAGTGATCAAAAAAATACAAATTCAAATCACACTGAGATACCACCTAATCCAATCAGGATGGCCATCATCAATAACTCCAAAAACAACACATGCTAGAGAGGATGAGGGGAAAAGGGAACACTTCTACACTGCTTGTGGAAATGTCAACAACTACAACCTCTGTGGAAAACAGTTTGGCAATTCCTAAAAGATCTAAAAATCGACCTCCCATGTGACTCTGCAATCTCCCTACTGGGAATATGCCCATAGAATCTCAAATCACTCTATGAAAAAGATGCCTGCACATGCATGTTTATTGCAGCATTATTCACAGTAGCAAAAACATGGAACCAATCTTACCACCCATTGAAAGAGGACTGGATTAACAAAATGTGGTACATATACACAATGGAATATTATGCAGCCATATAGAAGGACAAAATTATGAACTTCACAGCGGCTTGGATGGACTTAGAGACTATAATACTGAGTGATCTATCACAGAAACAAAGACTCGAGTATCACATGTTCTCATTCATAAGCGGACCTTGAACAACTATTGTAAACTATAAGAAAGGGATTGGCAGCAAAGAAAAACTGCCAGGAGAAGGGAGGGCACACTTCATTAACAAGGGTACCTACATAATGAACATTTGTATACCGAACCCTGAATCGTACCCCACATACTTAAAATAAAATAATAATTTTTAAAAACTAAAAATAAGAGGGAAAAAAAGCAAACAAAAAAAAAAACCCAAAAGATGAACACTCAATCATTCATGTACACACATAAACATAAAACAAAAAATGAAAGAAGAAAGAAAAAAGAAGAAAGAATGCAGATTTACCCTCACATACGCATCCATGCACAAAGAAAAAAGAATCTTAAAAAATATATAAAAAACAACCTGCCCTCTTGTGGCAGGTTCAGCCTGGGGAAGGAGGAAGAGGTGTGAGGGTGAGTGGAGCTTCACTCCTCCCCTCCCACTCTTGTATGGACAGGAGGATTCCCTCTGGTGGGGAGGTATGGGATTGTCTCCTCCCCAGGTACCGGCAGGGGGCACCCCAGTCAGGCTTACCCTGGAGTAGAGTTCCCATATCATGGCTGACATCAGGGCTCTGCCTGGGTTCATCCATCTTAGTTGTGCCCCAGGCCTGTGGGTCTGACATTCGAGGATTGCTGGGGGGGAAGGGGTTGGGTTAGCCCCAGACTCACTATTGATCTCTTTAGGGGTCTTCTTCATCTTTTTCTGGTCACATCCTTTGTCCCATGACTGAATCAGTGTAGAGGATGGGGCACCTGAGATTCAGCACTCATCCTGTCCCTCCAGGGTTTGTGCTTTTGGGATATTCCCTCTGGGTCACGACTGGCCCCTGAGTCATTAATCTGCCAGTCACAGAGAACAGGTCTGTCACTCTGTGGTGAGCAAGATGGAGCACTTGCTGGTCAGTTTTCAAGATGGTGGCAGGACGCCTGCTTCATCTTCTCCACAGGGCTCTGCCTCTGAGATTCCTCATTGTGTTTACTCCATGGTCCTTGCTGCCAGTGTCCAGCCAGGCACACTGCAGTGGTGAGGCAGAGCCTGGAGCCAGCAGTCACTCCCAGCAGCTTCTTCCCAGTAAGGGCTTTGCTGATTAAAAAGAAAAACGGCACTCAGCTTCTGTGCCCTGGGAAGCACTAGGGTTCAAGCAGAGCAGCTGTGGTTCCAGATGCTTTACCAGGAAAGCCTTGGCCTCTTGCTCCCAAGTCCCCACTCAGTCAGCCACTCACACTCCCACTTACTCACAGTCACATTCACAAAATTGTCCATACACTCACTCACTCACACTGGGACTCACATAGTCCAACTGGCTTTGCTGTCATCTTCCTCCCCTCGCCTCAAAGAAAAAATTTAAGCTGCAAAAGTAATGAAAAGAATGGCAGTGGATTACCTAGCTAAACTACACCTTTTTCTAACATTTGTAGGACAGGTGCAAGATAAATGAAGGTCCACATATCATACGACTATATATTTTTAAAATATAAACTGGAAAAGTATTAAATAACATATTCTATCTCCCTAGCTTACTTAGCAAATGACCTGGAAGGCCAGAATAGAATTTAAAATTCTCAGACTCCTCAAAATTCCACACCAGAACTTGGCAACGGAAGGAGAAGTGGCCAGTTCACTCCTTTTCCTTACAGCCTCAAGGTCCATCCCACATGCAGAAGAGCCCTGTGGACATGTATCTGGGCATATGCCCATGTATCTGTTCTGGGTATATGAGAATGTTCTAACTACACCCTCACAAACACCTGCCTCTTGGATGCCCACATAAGTGACACCTTCCACCTTTAGTAGAACATGAGAACTGCATGGGCCTTGGAAGCAGTTTCATGGTCATTTGGGTGGGAAATTCTGGGTCTTTGGACCCAGTGTGAGACTCCTAAAGGAATCCTCCTTGGCCCTGTGAATTTCTCTCACCATAAGGAAGGACCAAAACAAAGCCTTCAGAAGTGTGGTTGACTAGACAGAGGCCTCTTTGCAAGTGTCTAGGAGTAGTACTGACCTCAGCCCAAAAATAGCATTTATGTCAGCATGGTAGTGCACATAATAAATATTAATTTAATATGTTTTGTTTTGTTTTGTTTGAGTTGGAGTCTCACTCTTGTCACCTGGGCTGTAGTGCAGCGACATGTTCACGGCCACCACAGCCTCAACTGCTGGGCTTAGGCAATTCTTCCACCTCAATCTTCTGAGTAGCTGGAACTAAAGATGCATGCCACCACACCCGGTTCATTTTTGTGATTTTTTTGTAGAGACAAGGTCTCACCAAGTTGCACAGGCTGGTCTCAAACCCCTGGGCTCAGGCAATCCTCTCATCTTGGCCTCCCAAAGTGCTGGGATTACAGGCTGAGCCACTGTGCCCAGCCAATTTAATATGTCAACATGTGAAAATATCAAGAGGATAAAGGGGACGGAAAAGATGCAGTGCAGTGCTTGGTATAAGAACAAGTGGCAAAGGATTAAAGAGAGTTAACACCTAACCTTTTATAGTGGGAACTCCAAAGATACTCCCTAAAAGTGCAAAATCTAGAAATTGCAGTATAATCATGTTATTTAGAGATATGAAGAAAATGTTTAAAAGAAATACCAAAAATCATTGAGTTATAGTCAAATAGCTCTTGTCCTCATTCATATGTGTGAGCTATAAAGAGTTATTCTCATAGAGGTAGTGAATAGAATGGTAGATACCAGAGGCTGGGAAGGTTATGTAGTTAGGAAGGACAGTAGAATGATAGGGAGACGCAATTCTCCATTAAAAGACTTGTATAACTATTTGGCAACTATGTGCATATTAATTTGATACAGAAAATAAAAAAGAAATATGCAGTGAGTTATTCCAATGCATTCAACAAATTCCACCTCTGTATGATCTCTAGGAAGCTTTTCATTAATCTGCTCCCTTCAAAATGTCAAAAATATAAGACACAGAGGTTTAGAGGGAATGATTAGCATGTAAGATGAACAAGAGAGATAGAAAAATGTTTCGGATTAACAAATGTTCTTTTAGGTTTTGGAGGACAATACATGTGTACATTAATTCATTCAACAGGTATTTATTGAATAATTATTTATTTATTTATATGCAACATGTTAGAAGCTGGGGATACAGAGAAAGGAAAAAAATGTTTAAGACATGTTTGTGTCCTTACAGTCCTTAACATCCAAAAAAGGTAACATTATTGATCAAATATGCACTCAATGAATATAAAATATCTACTGTGGCACGTGCTATGAAACAAAGTTCTTGGTGTTAAGAGTGGGTAGAACAGTTACCTTGACTCAGTGAGGAGAGTGGGGAAATGTTCCTCACCTTCAAAGTACTCTTCATTTAGCAATACACCTAAAAAGACACTTTTTTCACTGTTCAAAACTGCTTTTGAATTTTTCAATTTGGATGCCTTTTAATGATTCTGCCCTTTTTTGTTTCACCTCTTCCACACTGGCAAATTTTTGTTGCTGTTGTTTTGTTTGTTTGTTTGTTTGTTTGTTTGTTTTTGAGGACTTCTTTCCTCGAGGCCAGAAATTGCTCGACCGCAATAGGGTGAATAGGGAGGGTGGGGCATGGAGGTCATGGCATTTTGAGTAAAAAACTGCTGAACACTCAGCATGATGTGGGCAGGTGCGTTGTCATGATGGAAGAACCAGTCATCTGTTTGCCACAACTCAGGGTGTAAATCGTAATGCAACCTTCTAAAAACTTCTAGCAATTTAGTTGAACTTTTGATCCAGAGGAACAAATTCCAAGTGTACTACAGGGGGCTGCCCTCCAAAAAGAGAAATCCAGTCCTTTTTTTTTTTTGGTGGGGGGACCCTTCTTATATTAAACATAACTGAAAGAGGCTAGTACCAATGGGTTGTCAGATGAGATTTTGACTACAGAGGTCAGCGAGGTCTTATACACAAAGATCACAATTTCTTTTATTTTCTCAGAGAAGTCACATAGGAAATCTTTGCAGGGTCTTTGTGGTAGTACGGGTGTTCTAAGAACAGACCACTATGTTGGGATTAAACATGTGAGGATTCTTTTTTTTTTTTGAGTTGGAGTCTCACTCTTGTCACCCAGACTGGAGTGCGGGGGCCACCCCC
>NW_007252706.1:38550-154567 GCF_000164805.1 Carlito syrichta
CCTGCTGGGCTCCGGTGATCCTTCCGCCTCAGCCTTCCAAGTAGCTGGAACTACAGTCGCGCGCTACCACACCTGGATAATTTTTTTTTTTAATGTATTGTAGAGATGAGGTCTTGCCAAGTTGCCCAGGCAGGTCTCGAACCCGCGGGCTCAGGCAATCCACTCACTTCAGCCTCCCAAAGCGCGGGATTACAGGCTGATGCACCAAGCCCGGCTCTTGCGAGAATTTTACTGGGGGAACCCCTGTGAGAGGAAATGGGATGAGAAGGAAGCTAGGAAAGCAGTCAGCCCACAATTAAGCTTGATCCCTAGTGAAGGAGAGAAGGAAAGAAGGTTGAGAGAAAGTAGAGTTGGCCTGAGACTGAGGGTTTCAGGAGATGAGACTAACAGTGGGGCAGCCCAAGGACACCAGGAAGGTTGGTCACCCTGAGTTGAATGACCCTGACCAGTAGTTGAAACCCTGTGTGGTGCGTTCACATAGTGATCTTTGAAGGGAGATATTGAGGAGGGAGAAGGAGGCACAGCAGATTCTCATTTTGTAAAGATTACCCAGGCTGCAACATGGATAATGAACTGGAAGAGGACAATAGTAGATAAAAGGAGTCCATATAGTAGGTTAGTAAAAATAAAAACAGAATGCATATATGCAAAGAAATGGGTAAAATGAGTACTTTCAATAAGTAATTCATACACCACTTAGGATTTTTAATACTGATCAAAATTTTTACAATCAGGTTTCTCAGGTTACCTTCACAGAGAATATCTTTGAAAGGCATTTAACTCCTGAACCCATGAAGAGATTCTCTTACTATTTTTATAACAACTTGTATTACCCAGCATGTGTTTAACCATGTAACTTCGATCGTCAGAAATGGGTAATTACATGAATAATCAGCAAAGCACGTCTGGCCTCTAGTCTATTCCAGTGTTCCGTTTTCTCAGGCTGGGAGTTGCTTTGCTGATTTATAGAGATTTGATGGCTTGTTTGTTTCCACTCAGGATTTAAGGAAGAACTTTCTGGGAAAGTGAGAGATGTATGATGCCCTGAGATTGAACTGACTTGACAGTCTGTTAGTTTTATTCTATAAGAACCACACAACATAAACTGGCGGGATGATATCAACTTCTTTATTTTGCTGAGAACCAGTTATTTCATGGGAAAACAGAAGATATTTCACTTTTGGGGTACTTTTTTGATTGCTGTAAAAAACAGATTTTAATATCCTGCTCAATGAACCTTCCTACACTGTCATATTTCCATTTAGCTTAAGTGCAAGTTTAAACACTGACTTAATATACAGAGTAATCTGCTCTATTCTGAATTCTTTTTTTGCAAGAGAAATAAATAAAATAAACACACAATAAGTTAACATTTCTGACAAAAATGCTACCCTCCTCGTGATATTTTTATTACCTCTTTTCTATTTTTTTCCTTTGCTATCATTGGAGACAGAATCTACTATTTCTTTTTTTTTTTTTTTTTTTTTTTTTCAGTTGGAGTCTCACTCTGTCGCCCAGACTGGAATGCAGTGGCCTCCCAGCCGCCACATCCCCAACCTGCTGGGCTCCGGCGATTCTTCCGCCTCAGCCTTCCAAGTAGCCAGAATTACAGGCATGTGCTACCAGGCCCGGCTGATTTTTTTATTTATTGTAGAGATGAGGTCTCACTGCCCAGGCGGGTCTCGAACCCGCGGGCTCAGGCAATTCACTCACCTCAGCCTCCCAAAGGCATGGAATTACAGGCTGAGCCACCGAGCTCAACAGAATCTACTATTTCAATCTACAAATTTATTGCATCCTTTTTCACACCAGATTCAGCTTTCATACTTAAACTCTTTAGTTATATTATACTTCTACTAAGTCACCAATAGTCTCTCCATGAATGTTTTGCTTATTTTTATTATTATTTCTTTAAAAATTCATCTATTCATCTTTTACTGGCAACCAATAATAATGTTAAGATCCTTTATACTCACAATATTTTATAAGAAGACTATTCATTCCCATTAACTTGCTAACTGTCTTTTGTCACCCACCAAATATCCTATGCCTCACCTATTCAATGTAAATCAAAGTATTTTATCTCTATTCATGCATGAAAATATCAGAATTTATCATTTCTGAATGACCTTCAAACTCATTTCAAGGTTGCCTTTCAGTAATAGAAACAAAGTAGTTGGAAAAGAAATATTTCTATAACTGAGCATATCTACTAAAGGTTCTCATAAGGCCAAGGGGGGAGGGAGTCTGCAAAACACAGAAAACCCAAATTTTGTACTTTCAAGGAGAGTCACATTATTATTTAACAATATTGTTGACATCTGTTACAAAGGCATTTAAAATATTCTCTGTTTGATAACCTGGTTCCTAAATTATGACCCCAAAACTGAAACAACTATTGTAGGTATGTGTTTTCATGCTATCAAATGACCTAATGATTTATTCTCTACTAAAATAGTAGTGGAATAAACCATAAGAAATTCTTAAATTCCCAAACTACCCACTCAAATAAGCGCCTAATTTTTGGCCACATAGACATTGAGTCCAGCTTATCTACTATGTAGCTCATCTCTTTCTCAAAGCCTTCTTGTGACTAATCACTGTCCCCTCCCTCCCAGATACTCTTGGTGCATTTACTAAATCAGAACAGCAGAGTATAGCACCTAATTGCTCTTTTTTCCTTAATGAAGACACAGGTTTCTTGAAGGCATAGTACATTTTTTTTTAGATTTAAAAATATACTTTATTTAAAAATAAATTAGAATGAGAAAGAGAAGGGAGAGAGAAGCTTCACCTCCCCAGAGTGGTTGAGGGAGCCAAAGTCAGAAAGCATGGCAAGAGCCATAGTTCAAAGAGCATGTGGCCATACCAGAGTCTAGCAAGGCAATGGCCCATAGTACCATTTTTAAATTCTCTTCTGATATTCCAGTCATTAACCAAAAAAGATCGCCTGCACAAATTGCACTTGCTTTCTTTACAGAATTACTCAACCCCTACCAGCTCTACTCTGGAAGTTCTGCGCCTGTGGATAGGTTAAAGAGCTCAGTCTCTATTAGATCTTTAGTTGCAAGTGGAAAAACAATCTCAAACTAGCTTAAACAAAAAAAGTATTTACTGCTCATTTAAATGAAAAACCCACACAATGTCATGACTCCAGGTATGATGCTGTTCAGAACTCAGATGATAACCCTTTTTTCCATTACTTCCTTGGAGTTTAGTTCATTCTCAGACTCCTGCAGTGGTTCCTGCAACTGGGAATAAAGGCCGGTGCAAGCAAAGAGTCCAACAAAAGCTTAAACAAAAGTCTTTAGCTGAGTCTTCTTGGTCAAGCTGGCCAGGTTGGCAGGTACTGACAGCTTAGCTTGGGGAAAGGCTTTAGATCCGGAGTCCTGGATTAAAAAGCTTGTGAAAAAGAAGGAAGACAGAGTGGCCTGTAGGAAAAATTGTGGTAAGGGAAACAAAGACAAGGAGAGATAAAACTAATCTGTAGTCATTTGTATTACATCACTGTTGACTTCCAGGTGCCTTGTTCTTATTTTTCCCAACAGTGATTTGGTCAAAATAGTAGTAGTCTTCTGAGGTTTCTGTATTATGCTGCCATAATGCTCCCTAGTGGCAAACATAATCTATAGGACTAACCAAATCTTTATTTGTTCTTCCAGAAACAGTTTTTTAATTTATACACATAGAAATTACAGATATAGTGTATCTAGACTACTACTGTCCTCTTCTGTATCTTTCTCAAACCCTCAATATAACAAAATTGTATAATTTTTAATGTTTTTGACATTATGAACAACTATAATGTCATAGATGAATACCTCTTATTAATTTATAAAGACTTTTTTGTATTAATTATCTCCAATTTTTAATAGGTGTTCTAAAGTACCCAGAGTTAACAGCTCTTGACACATGGCTTCAGTTATTTTTACCCTTTTTAACATGGCACTAAAAGCTCCCATGGCAGGGGAACGTGTTACAAATATGTTGTTAATGTCTTTTCTGTTCTAGACACCTTTCTTAAGAGGTCCATTCCTTTTAGCACTTTCAAGCCAGGTAACCATGTTCACCAGTGTTACTGCCTTTTTCTCTGTTGTAAATTCTTGAGAAATATGTCAAATGTCATTCTATTATGTCCTCTCCCTCTGGCTTTCCTCTAAATATTTTGTTAGAAAAAAGATTTTTCTAGGAGTATAATTGGGTTTATTCAGCTTTAAAACTGTCTTTGCATACTTTGGAATATTTTTAAGCAATGTCAAGGATTTTTTTTATTTTTTGCTTTTTTACCCCTTGCCAATTTCTTCCCACATTTACTTCTTTTCATAAAGTTGGCTTTTTTATTTCCATTCAGACTTCTGTCAGATTTTTACTTGTTCTCTCTTCTTTCCCTCAAGGCATGCTTAGTGCTTTCTTAAAGATGCCTTCTCCAAACAATTCTTCAAAGGACTAGGATAATTCTTAAACCTAAAACCACTATTTTAAAATTATTTTTTGTTTTTCATCCACTTACAAACTAAAAGAAATAAAGTCAAAAAATAAAATATCCTTAAGCTTCTTAATATTTTACATTTACATATGCATACACTATGAGTCTCAAACTAGTATTTTAAAGTGCTGAATATTTTTGTCTATTGATTTTAACTAAATTTACTTTAGGTTGTCTGTATTGTAAGTAAGAAAAATAGGATCACAAGCAAGCTTTTTTAATCCCAGTTCTTGGGGGGGAAAAAAAACTAATAAGCCACCTCCACAGTGAATTTCTAGTGAGTCATTAACCAGGGATTTGTTGCCTTGGTTACTGAGCCAGGTAGAGATTCCAGTAAAAAAGCAATGTGACCTATGAGCTCAAAAAGCTGAAGTGAAATTTCTGCATGATGATATTTGCAGTTACTACCGAAAGAAATGAAAAGAGTAAAAATGCATGTTAAAATAAAAAGAAAAAAATTAGTTTGATTTTTGACCCCATGTCAAAGACATTTACACACTTACACACACACACACACACACACACACACACACTTTTAATAACAGCATTTCAGTGTTTGTTTGCTGGTGAAATATTACAAGACATAGACTGCTTCCAATATATAAGACATCTCCCACCCTAGAAAACAAAGCAGTATACTTATCAGTGATGAATGGACATTCCTTGGGTAGAAAATATTTCAATAACAAATTACTTACAAGACAAGCATTCAGAAAGCAGAATAATTGAATAGATTATCCAGGCAACCTATCTCTGTGGCTTTTTCATTATATCATATCAAAATTAAAATTACATGAATTTAGTTACCAAACCTAAAACCAAGGCAAAGGCAGAATTTGAAGGTGTGACTTTCAGCTTCACCTTGATCTTGGCTGGAACTGGCTTTCTTACTGAACTGAAGACATTGATGGTCTACTAACCAACCTCCCATGATGGCAGATATTACAGTATCTGTGATGATTCATTTTGTTCTGTTTCTCTGGATAACCCTGACTAATACAGTATCCAAGTCCCACTTCCCTTTTTTTTTTTTTTGCCAATACTCCAAGTCATTCCAATTTACACTAAAACTAAGATTCAATGGTGGTGATTGAAAAGTGGCAAAGTCACCACTGCCTCATGGATAAGAATAGGGTATCTAATAAGAAACAAGAACCTTAAACTCTGCCAACAGTTAGTGTCAGCCAGGTACCATGACATAGCCAGTAGGACAGGGATTCTGGCTTCCATGAAACTGCCTGAGCCTGTTTCCTCAAGCTGTGCCTAGGAATAATTATATCTACCTCATAAAATGGATTATTATCAAAACTGAGATAATGCAAAACTTCTGGCTCAATGCAAATGGGTATCTTTCTTGCCTCCAATTTCCCATCTGGACCTCTCTTACTTCTATTTTTATTTAACAGATCAGATTTCCTGAAATGTTTAACCTTAGGGCTCTGAAACTTAAAACATTTTCATACACATTTTGCAAGTCCTATTTTTTTCTGTAAGTATAATTGATTCTATTGGCTATCGGTCTGGAACTCACCTTCAACCCACATAAACAAATACTTTGAAATAAAACTGGAAATAAACGGTTAAAAAATAGACAGTGTTTGGACCGCAGTGTAAATTCCTAAAACATGTATACAGTATTGCTTTATTCATGCTCAGGTTTGAATGCAGTCACATAAGGCTCACACTAGATCTTACAGCCCCAGACACGAAGTGTTCATGATCAAGATATATTCTCAACTATAAATTATCCTGGGTTTACAATCTTTCCACCACCCTCTTATCTGTAATTGCAGTATTTCTTTCACCACCATTAATCCAATTTGAGAAATACTTTAAGTGGTCTATTTGAGTGAAGCACTGGACTGAGTTAAATGAGATGAATATTTGGCATCTGTGGTTTATTGCAAATTCAACAGAAGGTGCTGAGATTTGCTTTATTCCCAGTCTGGCTTTATTTAGGCTTCTCTTTTTATGAAAGTAATGAGTTTTCTGCTTTTATTTCCTGTCAAAGTTCTTAGATGTTTATTACTTGATATTTATTTGTCCTTTACCTTTCAGAAGAGGTCAACCCTTAAGATGCTTAAACATATTGCACAGATTTTGAATTTTCCATGTTCATTCTTAATAAGAATTATTTTACTAATGGCAACAACAAAATGGCAAAAATGCTGCTGGGCTTTTTAATTACTTAGTAAAATTCTCTTTTTCTTACTCTCTCCATGACTTAAATAGCACATTATATTCAGTATACGAGAAATTACTTTTAACTGTTAGCCAATATGATTAAGAGCATATAATAATCATATTTGCAGGCATCTATTTTACAATGAACATTTCTACTTTATAATTCCCTAAATTTTCAGGTAAAAGTCAGTTATATGAACATGGACCTTCGGCCTATTCTATGTCAGGAAATGGCATAGGTAAAACCAAAAAAAATGACATAGTTTTTGCTTTCAAGGGGTTTACACTCTCTCAGAAGGGACAAGCCTATAAGCAGGTCATTATTATACTGTCTTGGCTGAGTTTCCCCGGAAAAACAGCCTGAGGCAGGATGAAGCTCTGAAGATTTATTTGGGACACACAATCCCAGGGGAGCAAGAGTAAGGAAAACTGTAAGTAAAACCAGAGAGACAGAAAACAACACAAAGTGACACATCACAGTGCTGGCAAGTGCTTCACAAGCAATACCAAACAGACACAGCCGGTCACAGACAGGGCATTTGCTCAGCTGCTCGGATGTCTCCAGACACACTCTGCACAGAGATTCTCTGATTAGAAGGGAAGAAAGGTCATGTTTCTATATGGATTCCTCCTGCCTCCCATTTCCCTCTTTGATGAGGTGATGCGGTAGTGAGTTCATTTCTTAACCCGACGTCTTGCACCATCAAGCCCTTGGGCAACCCCCAGGAGGGCAGATGCGGCAGACAGCTGGTGGGTCATGCAACTGGTGGTCACACAGCTGGTGGTCTGCACAAGGTGGCTTGCAGGGGGTAGGTTGAAGCAGAGCTGACAGCTGAGGAGTGGGAGGCAGGAAAGCCAAGAGACTCTCAGAAGGTACAAGATGAGTCAGGCATAAACAGGATGTGATAAAGAGAAATAAAGATGTTAGGAAAAAACAGAAATGAGCCACTGAGGAAAGTTCATCTGACTGTGACTAAAAAGGTGAAATTATATTTTTCATCAAAAATTATACATATTACATATATGTAGTAAAAGCTAACATGTGGCCTGATCATTCTAGGAATGATCCTCACTGTCCAATTTAAGCCCTAAGTCTATACTAATGACTTGACTGTATTTCTCTAACAAGGACTTTCACCATACCTGGGAGCAGTGGACTTAACAAAGGAGTTCAGAGGAGAAACCAATGAGCCCACTGACCGCTACCCTCAAACACATCAGAAATGTCAGAGTCCATTTCCAATGACAGAAATTAAAAGCTGATCTGTTTCATTTTCTAAAACAGGTAGTGCTCTCTCTTTATTGTGTCTTGCCCTTATGCCATGTGATGTTTTAATTCTTTCCTGTATAAATTCCCTCAGAGGAGAAGATAAGCCAAGGCAAACATGGGGTGATAGCTAGTCTAACTAGGATTTCTGTTTTTCTGGCTCTGTGATTTAATGCAAACTGTAGCTTTTAAAATTCAGGTGTCTCATATAGGCTGCTGATGAGAATTCAATTTTTAAATCCAAAAAGTATGTCACTTTCTCATTGTGTGCATTAAAGTGTAAGTAGATTAGCAAAAAGTTTAAATAGTAATGCCAACTTTATTAATTTAGTACAAATGGTTCTTACACATTCTGAGCACCTGTCTATATCTTTACCATGAAAGACAGATGCCTTGTTACATTTTTTAAATCTTGATTTTAATTATTTCAGTAACTCATACCGTATTTATTAGGCACGTATGTGCTTTGCACTGTTCTAGACATTAGACATGTTTCAATAAAATGAATCGTCCTTTCTAGAGCTTACTGTTTGGTTAAAGAGACAATCTAAAGTCAGAATGTCAAGAACAGAAGTTACAACAGAACTTTGTTAAGGCCAACACATACAGACCCCTGAAACAGTTAATAATATAATTATACAAGGTAAAAATAAACAAAATTGTCATAATCGTTTGAGAAGCAAGACATGAACATATTTGATAAATTAAAGATTGATTGAGATGGTAGTTTATGAGCTGCAGCCTGAAGAATTACCCAGACCGTCAACATGTAAGGCAGAAAGGGACATGACAACCAGTTGCAGGGAAAGCACATGCGCAAAGGAACCTAGATAGAAATCCTCAGGACAATGCGGGGTTGGGGGAAATAAGCAGCCAGCAGAGCAAAAGGTGCTGGTGGTGAAGATCAGAAAAGAAAACCAGCAGCATGGGAGGACGGAAAGATTTGAAAATTCAACACACCATGACATAGATTTCTAAACAGACATTAAAGCCTATAGCCTAATTCTCCAGCTAACTTTGCTCAACCTTGCTAACCTCCCAGAAGTCCACACTCGAATTACTCATTCAGAGTGAATGGCTAGACCCAAAGTACGTGCCTGAAAAACAGAAAAAGCCTGTATAATTTCAGTGAGGCAGTATGAATCACACTGCATCATCTAAAAAGTGCACTCCTGTGTATTTCAAGAAGCCCAAGAACAATGATTTATATATTCCAAAAAGTACAGATTTTAACTAGAGTCCTCCACTTTTCTTTCCCAACTCACCAGCACAAGCTTTTTGAAGAAAAGAAAAAAGCACAATATCATTTACTAAAATACAAAATGTTCCCTCTCTCGTGGCTTGTAAAAAATTCCATCTATCAACCCCTCTTCATATTTCTACAGTTTTTATTAATAAACTATACAGATAAATTTTCTGTAAACTCAACCTGAACTTTCACTATTTTCTTGGGATTTTTTTTATATGACATTCTCTTTATTGCTAGAATGTAAAGATGATTTTAATTCTAGATTTTTGTAACTTGAGCATGATGCTGACAAATTATACATATGTGGTAAACTTCATGGAAAATGTTATGGAAGATCTTCTGTAGAGTATATGTGTGATTTGTGGCAGACCCATAGCCATAGACTTTGAGCATAATCACTGCTTTTCAGATATCATTTGGTCTAGAATTTGATGGCATACTGAAACTAATTCTGCCAGTATTTGAAAAGATACGTTAATGGTTGAGCCTTGGCCAGGACAGTTGTTCACCTGATGTCACACTAGACAAACAGAACCCCAAATTGTGTGCCCATGGCAACACAAGAACTGCCATTTGTGGTGGTAAATAGACCATTTGTGTTGATGTGGCCTTGCCCTCGGCCTCTTGCTATCAAAGGCAAGGAGCCCTGCCTCTAGTTTGACCACTGAATTTTATATATAGTTCCTCAGACAGTTGAAGAGATGCAGAAAACCGGTATCCAATTATTCACCTGACATGTTGCTTCTTGCTTTCTTTGGACAGCTTGTTTGCCAGTTTGGTGGTAAACACACATGGCTGGAAATTAAGTCAGATCCAAGTTATCATTCTCATCAGACATCAAAAATGGATCCAAATTTGTGTTCAATCATAACAAATTCTGTTGGGCTACTTAAGATTGCTGTTTGCTATTTTATTTCAATTAAATAAAAGTTAATATTTAGGCCGGGCGTGGTGGCACAGCCTGTAATCCCAGCACTTTGGAGGCCGAGGTGAGAGGATTGCCTGAGCCCGGGGCTTCAAGACCAGCCTGGACAACTTGATGAGACCTCGTCTCTACAATAAATCACAAAAATTAGCCGGCCATGGTGGCATGCATCTGTAGTTCCAGCTACTTGGAAGGCTGAGATGGAAGGATCACCTAAGCCCAGCAGGTTGAGGCTATGGTGGCTGTGAGCATGCCACTGCACTCCAGCCCGGGCGACAAGAGTGAGACTCCAACTCTAAATAAATAAATGTTAATATTTATTTCAGCTGCTACATACTATCTCTGAGCTAGACAATGGGAAACCCAAAGATTAATAAACCTTTGCCTTCGAGGAACTTGTGGTCTATCAGAAGAGGGAAGAGGCAGACAAACAAATTGTGCTTCATCATGATTTGCACTGAGTCCAATTGGAACTCCTAGGAGCTCCTCACCCAACTGATGGAGAAGAGAACAGAAGGCCTGAGATGGGCAGGGAAGGAGAAATGACACACTAAACTTTAGCATCAGTAGTTGGGAGAAAATGGGGACAAAAGATATTCCAGAAAGAAGAGCATAAATGGAGTTAAGGAGGCAATAACCAGTGTGAAGTGCAAGGAACCAGACACAGTGTGCTGCCACTGCTTCATAAAACGGGAAGCAAATCAGCAGAAGATAAAGTCTTACGTGGTCCATGGTGGACTTCGTTTTATTCCATCCGTGATGAAGAGTCATGGAAGGTTTTGCGTGGATGAATAAGTCACACAGTTAGATTTGTGTTACCCTTTGGACAGTGAGGTATCTAGGTAGAAGATCTCAGTGATGCTTCTAGTTAGGTCTTGACATGGAGAAAAGAATATTTGTGAATAGGCTTTTCAGCACATAAGATCAGATATTAGTTACCACAATATCCTTTCAAAAAGAGAGTTCATTTTCCCTCCTTTGTGTTCGTGTGTGTTCATGTGTGTGTGTGTTGTGTGTGTGTGTGTGTGTGTGTGTGTGTGTGTGTGTGTGTGTGTGTGTTGGAGAGATAGATTAATTTTGTATCTTATATTTTTTGGAAAGCTATATTTAAGATTTATAAGAATGTTCACATATAATTTTGTGGCTTGTGTAGCAAAGAGTACAATGAAAACTAACATTATATTATAATTCTGAAAGCACATAATTCCAGAATTAATGTACATAAAGAAAGACTCTAACAAGCATCTCTCAGAGAATGATGAGCTATAAATTGGTACTGAAACAAAAATTGGCCCTGACAATATGGCATTCATTAAATGCCAGAGTCTCCAAAAGTATCAACAGTACTCAGGGTTCACCTAGTCCAGGTGTCTAAATATAACAATCCCTAGAGGAGTTCTTTTAGCTGACGACCATGAGTAGGCCAAGAGTGCTCACTGGGAATGATTCAACCCACACTCATAGACCAAAAAAAGAAAAAAATACATACAAATGTAAGTAACAAGCAATGAGTTTCTGAAATTGACGTTCAAGTCCTCTGAATACACTGGCAAGCACACGTAGCGAGTATGACTAATATCCCAGCCGCAGTAGGCAATCATCTGGCATCATCTTTTTGGGTAGCCCCAGATGTGCTGAATCTCTGTGTAATGCTGCCTTAGAACTGATGCTGCTACCTTTCAGTATGATCAGACTTAGTATGTAGAATTATTCAAAGTTTTTCCTTGACTTTTGATTTATACTGTAGCTTTGTTTCATTCGAATATGCTTTGCAAAACACTTGCAGCCTACTTTACTCCCTAACTCTTGCAATAGCTTTCATATGCCTGCTAGTCTAAGCAGGTCTAACGTGAACTTCATGTGCAGAAGTCTTTGCCATGACAGCTGCATTCTCTCTGGGGTGTTAGGACCCAGAGACAAGTGTACTCTGTTCCTTTCTCGGGAAAAGTCTCCCTGGTGTTGAGGCTTCAGCTACAAACAGACCTACAATGCATATGTCCCTTGACACTTCCTGCCTTAAGCATTCCATCTCCAGGGGTGAAAACTCAAAGACAATACTGCATACATTATACTTACTATACTCTGTTTTCTCAATTTCCTCTTAAATGTGACATGGCTAACTTTGTTATCAAATATTATAGTAATTTAAATGTATCATTAAGGAATTCAGCTTTTAGAAACCATTCTCCAGCTTTTCCAAGAAAAGGGACATGTTTTAACCCTGTAGTTTCTATACACTTAATCTTGAAACCCTGTGCAATATGTCTCAGTCTTTACGTCCCATCTTACCAGAAGTCAAATCTATCCAAGATGGATTTAACTCAGATTTACCTCAAAAGACTACCAACCATGAAGTCGATCGTCTTCTAAATACTGAGATTGGATATAAGTCTTTGTATTTTATTTATGCTTTTTACACTGTGACAAACTTCCTGGTTTTCCAAAGTTAACTTGGACTGCTGACTTGAAAATGCTTCATCGGTTAACAATTATCCGCACAGTTATATCTACCATTGCTTACTTCTGCTTTCAATTCCGGAACAAATTAGTTTACTTAATAATTAGGCACACTTTGCTCCAAATATTCCCTTTTTTTGACTAGAAATTCAGAGGACAAAATCCTTTTGCTGCTCTGGTAAAATGCCCAGACAAAACCATTATCTTCACATGATTTGAGTGGATAAAAGGAAAAAGGTACTTATCTTACAAAACCCAAAGTTAAGAGGCTCTGTTCTCTCAACTCCATATATCACTGAAAATTTTCAAATCTCCAACAAAATTGTGAAACATTTCTGGCACTCCGTGACTTGCAGAAACCTCTGTATAAGTGTTTTTAAACAACCACCTCTCTAGACGTGGAGATTTTGGAAAGAATGCTACCAGTTCTGACTTTAGTACCTCAATAGCAGAACTCCATTGTTGAAAAAGAACACTTCTTATGGAATCTGACCTTGACTTGCTACAAACGTTCTCTGTAGTGTTGCCAGTTAATCTGCTTCTAGCTTCTGTAAATGGAGATGGCAATAAAACCTAACCCACCTTCTGCATGGTGATGTCATGATGCCAATCAGTAAATGTGGAAATAATTCAGAAAACACATAACCTGATATTACAGCATCCGCATTACTTCAATAGCACAAAATAAGTTACCAGCTTGGTGAGGGAATGTGTTAAGCTGGTGTGATAAATAAAAAGCTGAGGGCCCACACTGGAGAATTATCACTTCTTCTTCCCACTGTCTGGCTTTGGTTCTCCCTCAAAGACAAAGACTATTAGAACTAACCTTTAAAATGAGATGTCCAAACATCCTGGATCTACAAGGAACTCAAACGTGCTGAAAAGAAAAAAACAAACAACCCCATTATAAAGTGGGCAAAAGATATGAACAGACACTTCACAAAGGAAGACATCCGAGCAGCCAACAGACACATGAAGAAATGCTCAACCTCATTAATCATCAGGGGGATGCAAATCAAAACCACACCGAGATACCACCTAACTCCCATCAGAATGGCAATTATCAACAACTCAAAAAATAGCTGCTGGAGAGAGTGTGACGAAAAGGGAACACTTCTACACTGCTGGTGGGAGTGTAAACTAGTGCAACCTCTGTGGAAAGCAGTGTGGCGATTCCTAAAAGCTCTAAACATCAACCTCCCATATGACCCTGCAATCCCCCAACTGGGAATATACCCTGAAGAGCTCAAATCACTCTATAAAAAAGATACTTGCACGCGAATGTTTATTGTAGCATTGTTCACAATAGCAAGAACCTGGAACTAACCACGCTGTCCATCAAAAGAGGACTGGATTTTAAAAATGTGGTACATATACACGATGGAATACTATGCAGCCATAAAAAAGAACAAAATCATGAATTTTGCAGCAACCTGGATGGAGCTAGAGTCTATAAAACTAAGTGACATCTCACAGAAACAAAGATCTGAGTATCACATATTCTCACTCATATAGTGGACCTTGATCATCCAATGCACTACTATAAGAAAATGACTGACAGTGTTGGGAAACTATGGGGGGGATGGGACTAATGGTAGTAAACATCTGTCTGGAGACGGGGAGACACCTGTTATCAACAAGGGGGCCTGAATGAAGCATATTTGTATACCTAACCCTTAACTGTACCCCACAATATCAAAATAAAAAATATCAATTTTTAAAAAAAGAGAGATGTCCAAATGCATCTTCTCTGGCTTCCACAAAAAGTTCTAAGTTGGTCTAAAATAGGCCATTATCATAAGACTCTTCCTTATTATATTAGAGTCATATAATCTCAAGAGAGAAGAGATCCTAGAAACTATCAATATATCTCATTTAGCTGCCTCATTTTGAGATGAGGAAATTAAGGTTTATAACCGCAAAGCAACAGGTCCAAAATTACATGACTACTTAGTAGCACAGCTGGAAGTAGAATCCAAGTGCCTGGACTCCTGGTCCCATGCTTTCTCCTCTATACTCGTTGCCTATATCTTCATAGTTTCTATATCATTTTGAAATAGTTAACAGAAAAGGCAATGAATTCATTTATTCATTCATTCATCAAATATTGATTGAGTGTTTACTACAGACCAAGCAAATTCAAGGCACCAGAGATACAACACTCAATAAAACACACAAATGTCTACTTTCATGAAGGTTCCTTTCTAGAGAGAAATGGAAAAGCAATGACTTAGGAAAAATAAATAAAGCAGAAAAGGAAATAAAATTTCTAAATAAGGTAGCCAGGGAAAGTGACTTTTAAGTAAAGACCTGAAGGAAGTGAAAAAATTAACCATGCAAATATACAAGAGACCAGCATTCCAGACAGAGGGACTAGCAAGAACAAAGGTCTCAAGGTAGCAGCTCCTGGTTCAAGAAACAGCAAGGAGGCCAGTGTGAAGGGTGGGAATGAATGAGGAGTTAGTCAATGAATTCAGAGAGGTTGGACAGAAAACAAGTTTATAGAACTGCTTTGTAGGTCATAGTCAGGACAGTAACTGAGTCAGACAGAAAACCTTAGAGGAGTAACATGACCAGATTTTCATTTCAACTGAACCACTGTGGTGAAGTGTTGAGGAAGAGAATCAGAACAGGAGAAGGAAGGATTGTCATAATAATCCAGGGAAGAGAGATGATTGTGGTTTGGATCAGAGTGGTAGAATTGAGGAGATAATTGGTAGAGTGGACGGAATTTGCTGAAGGACCAGATGCAAGGTACAAGAGAAAGAGAGGTATCTTTCAAAACATCAAAGTTTTTATTTTAAAAAACTAGAGCTGAGTTACCATCAGCTGAGACAAGAAGATTATGGGAGAAGCTGGTTTGGAAAAGAGGGTACTGAATATCAGGAGCTTCATCCTGGACATAAATTTGAGGAGTTCATTAGACCTCTCTGGGGCATTGACTGAGTTGGTGGATATATAAGTTTAGAGTCCAGAGGACAAATGTTGACTGAAGGTATGAATTTAGGAGCTAAACAAACAGAAAGTATTTAAAGCCATGAGAATGCATAAGATTATCTAGGGAGAGAGGATAGAGAAGAGGTTCAGTTACTGAGCCCCGGGGGTCTCCAATATTTAAATGTCAAGTAGACATACTTAAAAATAATAACAGCTAAGCGTCGTGGCTCATGCCTGTAATCCCTGTACTTTGGGAAGCAAAGGCGAGAGGATTGCCTGAGTCCAGGGGTTCGAGATCAACCTGGGAAAATTGGTGAGACCTCGTCTCTATAATAAATCAAAAAATTAGTCAGGCGTGGTGGTGCAAACCCGTGGTTCCAGCTACTTTGACGACTGAGGCAGAAGGATCACCGGAGCCCAGCACGTCAAGGCTGCAGTAGCCATCATTGTACCACTGCACTCCAGCCTGGCGACAGAATGAGACTATTACTCAAAACCAAAAATAAGAATAACAATAACAACAATAATAATAATATCAAGGGGCTAAAAATTAGTCATAACAAAATAATTGTGATCCATTCTCTCCGAAACATTCCCTGTCTCTGCCCTGCACATCCTTTTATTCCTAAGTTCTTGTTTCCTTTTATTAGATATTTTTGTTCAAAACTGTATTACCTGGTTTGATTATTTATCTTATTCGTCAGTCTTTGCTTCAAAGCACATAGGATATTTTTCAAAATTCAAATTCCCTCCCACTCCCTGAAAGAAGAGATTTGCTGCCATCAAATACATTCAGAAGTTTAGGCCACAGTCTCTGATAGCATTTCAACTTGCAGAGACACAAAAATGAACAGTGATGAGGTACTGATTGTCAAAGACAACATTATAAAAGTGTATAATTTTCCAGATGGTTATTTGAAGGAGAAAATGACTATTTGTACATATACTTTAATTTATGTGTGTGAATAGCAAAAACATGGAACAACCATACTGTGCATCGAAACTGGACTGGATTTTTAAAATGTGGTACATAAATACAATGGAATATTATGCAGCCATAAAGACAGACAAACATATGGACTTTGTAGCAACTTGAATGGATTTAGAGTTGCTCATACTCAGTGATCTATCACAGAAACAAAGAACAGAGTACCATATGTTCTCACTCATAAGCGGACCTTGAGCAATTATCACAATACTATAAGAAAGCGATTGGCCGTAGCAGGAAACTGCCAGGGGAGGGGGGGTTGGAACTGGCAGTTGAGGGAAACTGGCAGGGGAGGGAGGGGCACACCTCATCAACAAGGGTACCTGCATAATGAACATTTGTATGCCTAACCTGAATTGTACCCCATATCTTTAAAATAAAAAAAAATTTTAATTTTAAAAGATAATTTGTTTGTGTATGTATGTGTACACACACAGATTGATAGTAGCTAATAAATGCTTACCAGGTACCAATTATTTTGTTAAATGCATTGTTAATATACTTATCTCAATATCCTCAAAATAATCCTAAGATATAAGTATTATCATCTTCTACATTCTAGAAGTGAAGAAAATGAGACTGCTTGTTGTTAAATAATTTGTCAAGCTTATCAGGTTTAAGAGGTACTGAACCTAGACCTTGAACCTCCTAGTTTGACTCCAGAGGCCCTACTCTTTAAGCTTTTGCTCAAAGGCTACAAACTAGTCACCATTCCAGGAGATGGATTTGAGCCCCTACAGCTATTCTGCTTGGTCTTCATGGTGTTCTTGGTGGCTCAGCCTGTAATCCTGCGCCTTTGGGAGGCTGAGGTGAGTGGATTGCCTGAGCCCGTGAGTTCTAGACCCGCCTGGGCAGGCGAGACCTCATCTCTACAATAAATCAAAAATTTAACCGGGTGTGGTAGCGTGCGCCTGTAGTTCCAGTTATGTGGAAGGCTGAGGCGGAAGGATCGCCGGAGCCCAGCAGGTCGAGGCTGCGGTGGCCGGGAGCGGCCACTGCACTCCAGTCTGGGCGACAGAGTGAGACTCCAACTCAAAAAAAAAAAAAATTTTTTAATGTAGTGTAAATGCTTTTAGGTGGTGTCCACATTCATGACATCACAGCCCACACTGGTCATTACAGCCTTCTTCCTCATCCTCCATCATAAAATTTACCAGATACAACATGTGCATTTGAGTTGTTGGACCTTCTCTACCAAACTTCTTTCTTGAATCTTTAACAGGCTTGACAAGATGTTAGGATGCCGCATATTTATATCCTATTTTGTGCACATTCACACATGCCCAAAAACACACCACACACCCCACCAACACAAACACCACCAACACTGTCATCAGGAAAAATAAAGCAAAACAGGTGTGTCCCTTCTCTCCATCCTTGATATTTTTTCCTATAGGAGTTGTTCATAATGCCTGAGGTCCTCTCTCAGATTTACTCCTCCAAATCTAATTCAAGTTCAAGTTCCACAACTAGAGGTAAGCTTTTTTTTTTGGCTAAAAGTAAAGGCTATATTCTGACAATATTTTAGAACAAGAAGGATCCATCCTCCAAGGGTTGCATTACTCATCATTTGCTTGATGTTCTCATACTTCTAAACTCTAAGCAGTGGCCTGTGGCACATAATATGTGTTTTAAGTGAGAGTGAATTCAAATCATTTTTGTTTTGAAATGACAAAGTCTCTGCTGAGAAAGGTTACCTTATGAATTGATTCTTATTGCATATTCATTATACAATTAGCACATTAGAGGATTTTCTTAATCAATATCAAGAACCTAACATAGACTGAGCATGGTGGCTCATACTTGTAATTCCAACACTTTGGGAGGCCGAAGCAGGTGAATCACTTGAGCCCAGGAGTTCAAGACCAGCCTGGGCAACATAGCAAGACCCCATCTCTATTAAAGAAAAAAACTTAACATATTTCTTTAATTGTTTCTTTAATTTAAACTTAACTGTTAAGTACTAGAAAGGGCACTGGAGTTTTATCTCCTTTTTGAAATTGGGTAGAAAAATATCTGAGTTCTGTTTCTAACAATTTTTTCCTTCTTTAAAAACAAGCAGGAAGACACTTTAACAAAAGCCCAATTGAAATTATGTTTGCTGTAAAAGAAAATGATGTAAATGAAGAGTTAACGTATGAACCTAAACTCTTAGGAATATTACATCAGCAAGGTATTAAAACTGGTTTTCCAGAATCTACTCTGTGTTGGGAGTTCCCACAGAGCTGAGATAAAAACGGGTGCTGAGCACTAAATTGGGCCAGCTGAGCTACTGGTCTAATGGGCTGGTGTTTGCACCTGGGGCAATTATTAACCTCAGTGGGGTTTTTGGAGGGGAGGGAGTCTCACTGGCAGAAGAAGGTTTGGATTTCTCTTTCCTTTATACTTTTATACACAAAAGCTTATTTTAGCCTTAAACCTAAAGTCACCCACTACATGTTTAATAATTCAATTCATTCATTAGAACACCAGGAATCTTTCTAACATTTAGAATTTGTTAAATATTTTACAAATATTTTTAAACCAATATATTTTGTCCAAGTTTCCATATGCATTAACAAATATGATTCACAAAATAACTATAGTAATAAATAACCATCATATTATCACCATTTTGTACATGAGGAAACTCAGAGACCAATTGACACTTCCAAGATTACACAGCCTCAAGGGATAATACAGCAGAGATACCAACTCATGTTTTAGAATCTAAACCTGATGTTTTTCAATGAGTTGTCTGTCCTCGTTTGCTGGCAATATCAGTGGATGGACCACTGTCTTACCACTCACAGTCTATTCTCTATATTAGAAATGGGTTAAAAGAGGGCTCTTTTTTCCCAAGATGGCCAACTAGAAGCAACTAGTGTAGCTTATCTCATGGAGAGGAACCAGAGCAGGGTGTGAGACTCTACACTACAAGCAGGATGAGGAGAAACACACCTTTGGAGCTCAACAGAGAGGTGATGGGTCCTATGAGAAAAGAGGAGTGAAATCAAACAATCAGTCAACATGGGCCCAGTGTCCCAGTGCAGAAACAGAGGGGTTTCCCCAAAGGGTGAAGGGGTGAGTGAGTGAATGAGTGTGCGAGTGAGTGAGTGAGTGAGTGGAAGAAAAATCCCCAGGAACCCACTCTGCCACCACAGACCTTTGTAACCCAAGTCAAAGGAAAGCTTCTGTGATCCTGCAGGTCCCTGGTCAGCAAAGAGTCCTGAGTGGTGACCTACATGCAGTTCAGCATCAGTTGTTCCACCCACCAAGGAGTGAGGCTCAGTGTTTCTCTAGGAAGGACAGACGATTTGCAACTGCCTACTACTGTTGTTGTCCTCAGGCCAGGGAGGGAGCAACTTACCAGAGCAATAGCCTGCGTCCCCAGCATGCAAACCACAACTGAAAAGAAAAAGAGCAGCAAGGAAGGCATCCACCACCCTCCCCAACTAGGCTGCTTCCCCCACAGGTGCATCCTTGAAGTATGAAGGGGGCTGCCTGTGCCTGTCTGAACACCACAGCAGAGCCCCACCACCTCATCCCTTAGGGAGGCCAGCCCCCAGTGCCATTGAGCAGGCCCCCCAAGGCTTCTGAATGTACTCTCTCCCAACACAGTCTCCACAGCAGAAATAAGCATGAGTAGTGAGTGGTCAAGGCACCCTGAACCCTCCCCTGTCTAAGGGACTCTTCTCCAGACTTAGACCACTCTGGGTTCGTGGAGCATGCAAGGACCCCACATTCCTCTGAAAATGGCCACAGAATTCAGCTGCCCTCAGGCAAGCTGATCACCAGAATCACTAAGCAGACCCCCTGTGATGTATGCACGTGCCTTCTATAAGGCAGACCCCACAGCTGAAGTAATCAGGGACAGGAAGCTTCAGGCCACCCTGCACCCTTTCTCATGTTGGCTACTTCTCTCCAGAAGGGGACTTCCTGCTCTAGGCACTGAAGGAGTAAGAGGGACACCACACCCACTTGATCAATGTGGCTGAGGCCTAGTGGTCCTTGGAAAATCCCACTAAGTTACAGTGGCTGCTACCAGACCTCACTTTTAAGCACCATCTACAGGCCCACAGTCTGAACACTTAACAAAAAAAGCACCTCTAGAATTAGTAGTCACCAAAACAACCACAGCATCCTGCTAACTGGAACCAGGGAATTGTCCAGAGCACTGACCCTCCAAAAGTACTCAGGAATAAAACTAACTGACCATGCACAACATATAGCACAGCCACAGTTATAAAGGACAAAACAGTAGAAAACAAATGTAAAAGCTCCATTCAATGTTGACAAACTAATTTTTAAAAGAGAAAGAGAGGCCAGACACAGTTGCTTATGCCCATAATCCTAGCACTTGAGGGACTGAGGCAGGAAGATAGCTTGAGGCCAAGAGCCAGCCTGGGCAACATAGAAAGACATTATCTCTACAAAAAATAAACAAATAAATAAGCAATTCGCTGGGTGCCGGTAGTCTCAGCTACTAGGGAGGGGGAAGATCACTTCAGTCAAGAAATTCAAGGCAGCAGGAAACTATGATCACAACACTGTACTCTAGTCTGGGAAACAGCATAAGATCCTGTCAAGAGAGAGACAGAGAGAGAAGCATTAGCAACCTCATATGGGAAAAAAATCAACACAAGAACTTCAGCAACACAAATAGAGTTTTTTGTCCCTCTTTATGACTGCACCAGCTCCCAAGCAATGGGTAAAATACAGAACAAATTGTCCATAATGACAGACATAGAATACAGAATATAGATAGCAAACAAACTCATAAGGATCCAAAAGAAAGTAAACTCCCAAATCAGAGAGGCCATGAAAACAGTTCAAGAATTGAAAAATTGGCATGGTTATTCTGAGAAAGAACCACACTGTACTCCTGTAAATGAAGAGCTTACTATAGAAATTTCAAAACACAGCCACGACTGTGTTTAACAACAAACTAGACTAAGCAGAGGAAAAAAACTTCAAAGCTTAAAGACCAATTCCTAGAAGCAATACAATCAGACAAAAATTTTAAAAAAGAAGATTTTTTTCAATGAACAAAGCCTTCAAGAGGCATGGGATTATGTAAAGAGACCAAATCTCTACCAATCAGCAATTCTGAAAGAGAAAGAGAAAATGGAAGCACTCTGAAGAAAGTAGCAGCAGGCATAATCCATAAAAACTTCTCCCATCTTGCTAGAGAGGTTGACATGAAGATAAAAGAAATCCAGAGAACTCCTGTAGTATACTATATGTGATGACCATCCCAAGGAATATTGTCATTACAATGTTCAAGGTCAACATAAAAGAAAAAAATCTTGAAGGTAGCTGGAGAGAAGGGGCAGAACACCTATCAAGGGAGACTCATCAAAATAATGGCAGACCTCTCAGCAGAAACCTTACAAGCCAGAAGAGATTGGGGCCTGTTTATAGCATTCTTAAAGAAAAGAAATGTTAGCTAAGAATTTATTACACCACCAAACTAAGCTTCATAAATGAAAATGAAATAAAGTCCTTCCCATACAAGAAAGAGCTAAAAGAATTCATCATGTCTAGACTAGCCCTATAAGAGATGCTTAAGTCCTAAACATGGAAACAAAAGAACAAGGCTACCCAACAATAAAAGCATGAGTAAGCCTGTAGCTTACAGAACATATAAATCACCCACAAAGCAACTTCTCAACAACACTATAACAAGAACAAATCCTCACATATCTATAGTAACTCTGAATGTAAATGGCCTCAATGCCCCACTTAAAAGACACAGAGTGGCAAACTGGATTTAAAGACAAGACTTATTCTTCTGCTGTCTCAAGTGACTCATCTCACCTCTAATGACACCCACAGGCTCAAGGTAAAAGGATCTACCACACAAAGGGGAAAAAAGCAGATTCACACATCAGATAAAATAGACTTTAACCCAACAAAAGTTAAAAAAAAAAAAAAGGCAATGATGGGTAGTACATAAAGAACTCAATTCAACGTCAAGAAACATCTATTTTAGAAACAAAGAACTGAGTATCACATGTTCTCACCCATAAGCGGACCTTGAACAATTATTGTAATACTATATGAAAAGGATCGGCAGTACTGGGAACCTGCCCAAGGGTGTGGGGGCAGGATTGGCAGTAGTGGGAATCTGCTGGCAGAGTAGGGGGCATACCTCATCAACAAGGGTGCCAACATAATGAACGTTTGTATACCTAATCCTGAATTGTACCCCACATATTTAAAATAAAAATATATTTTAAAAATTAAATTTAGAAATTCTTTGAAGAAATGCTTCAAAATAAAAGAAGAAATATCTATTTTAAATATTACACACTCCACATAGGAGAACCTAAATTTATAAAACAATTGCTACCTAGCCTGGAAGAGAGCATAGGTAGTCACACTATAAAAGTGAGAACTTCAACATGTCACTAACAGCTTTAGACAGATTGTTGAGGTGGAAAATTAACAAAGAAATCCTGGATGTAAATCTGACATTCAACAGACATTTACAAACACTTCACCCAACAACTAGAGACTATACATTCTTCTCACCTGCACATGGATTATACTCTAAGACTGATCAGATACTTGACCATAATTCAATCTTGAAAAATTCCAAAGAAATCAAAATCATACCAAGCACATTCTCTGACCACAGCAGAAGCAAACTAGAAATCAACATCAAGAGGAATTCTAAATGCCACACAAATAACTACAAATTAAACAACTTGTTCTTGAACAATTTTTGGGTAAACAACAAAATCAAGACAGAAATTTTAAAAAGTATTTGAAACAAAGTAAAACAAAGACATAGTGTACTAAAAACTAGCTGGGATGCAGCTAAGGCAATGCTTGGAGGAAATTGTATTGCACTGTATGCTCACATCATGAAAATACAAACAGTCCAAATAAAATCTGAAGCTAAGTTAGCAGAAGAAAAGAAATAACCAAAATTAGATCATACATGACATATCCTTGGCCAGATTAATGAAAGAAAGAGAGACAGAGAGCCCAAATAAATACATTCAGAAATGAAAAACATGACATTACAATCAATCCAGAAGAAATGCGAAAGGAAATGCTGGTATCACAACCACTAAAGCCATTTGAAACAATTGAGAGGAAGGGATTTATTCAAAAAAGCCAGCATCATCCTGATATCAAAAAACAGCAAAGACACAACAAAGAAAAAAACTACAGGACAATATTCCTGATGACTATAGATGCAAAAATCCTTAAGAAAATATTACCAATCCACATCCAGCAGCACATCAAAAAATTATCCACCATGACAAGGTGAGCTTTATTCCTGGGATGCAAAGTTGATTGAACATATATAAATCATTAAACATAATCCACCACATAAGTAGAAGTAAAAACAAGAACCACATGATAATCTCAATAGATACAGAAAAAACATTTGATAAAATCAAACATCCCTTCATGATTTAAAAAAAAACCCTCAGGCACCTAAACATTAAATGAACATTCCTCACTATAATAAGAGCCATCTGTGACAAACACACAGCCAACATAATATTTAATAGGCAAAAGTTGCAAACATTCCCCCTAAGAACTGAAAAAAGACAAAGATGCCCACTCTCACCACTCCTATTCAACAAAGTACTGAAAGTCTTAGCAGGAGCAATCAGACAAGAGTGAAAATAAGAACATTATCTAAATAGTAAAAGATGAAGTTAAATTATCTCTCTTCCCAGATGACACAATTCTATACCTATAAAACCCTAAAGATTCCACCAAAAGACTCCCAGCACTCATAAATGACTTTGGTAAAGCCTCAGGATTTTTTTTTAATGCTCAAAAATTAGTTATATCTATATTATATCTGTACCCACCAATAACATTCAAGCTGATGGCCAAATCAAGAATATAATCTCATTTAATGTTAATCTGATGTTAGCCAATTTCATCTAAAGTTAGTCACACAAAAAAATACATCTATACAAAATGGTGAAAAATCTCTACAAAAAGAACTACAAAGCACTTCTTTAAAAAATTAAAGATGGCTTAAACAAATGGAAACATGGAATGCTCAAGGATCGGAAGATTCAATATAGTTAACATGTCAGTGTTGCCTAAAATAATCTACAGATTCAATGCAATTCCTATCAGATTTGGCAAGACAATGAATTCATGACCAAGACTCAAAGCAAATGCAGTGAAAAAGATTATGTAAAGAGACCAAATCTCTACCTGATCAGCATTCCTGAAAGAGAAAGATAAAGTGGGAGAACTCTGGAGAAAGGAGTTGCATGCATAATCCATAAAAAAGTAAAAAGGAAATTTATCAAGTGGGACCTAATTAAATTAAAGAACTTCTTCACAGCAAAAGAAACCATCAACATAGTAAACAAACAATCTACAGAATAGAAGAAAATATTCGCAAACTGCATCTAACAAAGGACTAATGTCCAGAATCTATAAAGAACTCAAACAAACAAGACAAGTGCCCATTCTCACTCCTCTTGTTCAACATTGTGTTCTAAGTCCTATCTAAGGAAATTAGACAAGAGAAGAAAATGAGGGGTACCCAAATAGGAAAAGAGGAAGTCAAGTTACCCTCTTTGCTGATGACATGATCTATACCTCAAAAATCCAAAAGAATCTGTCAAAAACCTGCTTGCACTGATAAAGGACTTTGGCAAAGTCTCGGAACAAAATAAATGTGCAAAAGACAGTTGCATTCTTATACACCAACAACAAGCAGGTAGAGAACCAAATAAAAAGCACAATCCCATTCACATAACGACACAAAAAAAAAGTACCTCGACATCTTCCTAACCAAAGAAGTGAAAGACCTTTACAATGAGAACTACAAAACACTGCTCAAAGAAATCCAAGAAGACCCAAACAAATGGAAAAATATTCCATGCTCATATATAGGAAGAACCAACATTATTAAGATGTCCATCCTACCAAAGGCTATCTACAGATTCAATACAATACCCATTAAATTACCAATATCATTCTTCTCAGACCTGCAAATGACAATACAGAAATTCATATAGAAGCATAAACAACCACAAATAACCAAAATAATCTTTAGCAAAAGAAACAAAGCAGGAGGTATCACATTTCCAGACTTCAAACTTTACTATGAGGCTACAGTAATCAAAACAGCCTGGTATTGGTACAAGAATAGGCATATAGACCAATGGAACAGGATAGAGATTCTGGAAGCAAAACCTCAATTTCTCAACCAACTCATCTTCAACAAAGCCTCTGCCATTAACCACTGGGGAAAGGAGAACCTATTTAGTAAATGATGCTGGGAAAACTGACTGATCACATGCAGAAGATTGAAACAGGACCCCTACCTATCACCATACACAAAAATTAATTCTAAATGGATCAAAGACCTAAACATAAAACCTCAAACTATAAGAATCTTCGAAAATGCAGGAGACACTCTTATGGAAATTGGAACTGGCAACCAATTCCATCAAAACCCTAAGTGCCCATACCATAAGAAAAAAGATAGACAAGTGGAGCCTTATTAAACTGATGAGCTTCTGCAAAGCAAAAGAAACCATCAAAAGAGCAGGGAGAAGTCAACAGATTGGGAAAAAATATCTGCCAACTGCATATCTGACAAAGGCCTAACATCTAGGATCTACAAGGAACTCAAATGAGTCAAAAGGAAAAAAACAAACGGCCCCATTAAACAGTGGGCAATAGACATGAATAGACAATTTTCAAAAGAATATATGTGGGTAACCAACAGACACATGAAAAAGTGCTCAGCTTCACTAATCATTAGAGAAATGTAAATCAAAACCACTTTGAGATTCTACCTAACCCCAGTAAGAGTGGCCATCATTAATAAAAACAAACAACAACAGATGCTGGTGAGGATGTGGAGAAAAAGGAACGCATCTACACAGATGGTTGGAATTCAAACTAGTGCAACTACTTTTGGAGACAGTGTGGTGATTTCTGAAAAAACTAGAAATTGACCTTCCATACGACCCAGAATCCTCCATTAGGAATATACCCAGAGGAACTCAAATCACTCTACAAAAAAGATACCTGCACACACATGTTTGTTGCAGCTCTATTCACAAAGTAAAAACATGGAACCAATCATACTACCCATGGAAGCTGGACTGGATGAAAAAATAATGTGGTACATATGGAATATTATGCAGCCATAAAGAAGGACAAACATATGGACTTTGTAGCAACTTGGATGGATTTAGAGTTGATCATATTCAGTGATCTATCACAGAAACAAAGAACAGAGTACCATATGTTCTCACTCATAAGCAGATCTTGAACAATTATCATAATACTATGAGAAAGGGATTGGGAATAGTGTAAAATTGCCAGGGGTGGGGGTGTGGGATTGGTAGTTGAGGAAGACTGACAGGGGAGGGAGGGACACACCTTATCAACAAGGGTACCTGCATAAGGAACACTTGTATACCTAACCCTGATTTGTACCCCACATCTTTAGAATAAAGAACAAACAAAGGGCTGAGGTGAGTGGATTGCCTGAGTCCATGGGTTCAAGACCCACTTGGCAACTTGGCGAGACCTCATCTCTACAATAAATCCAAAAAAAAAATTAGCCAGGTGTGGTAGCATGCGCTTGTAATTCTGGGCTACTTGGAAGGCTGAGGCAGAAGGATCACCAGAGCCCAGCAGATCAAGGCTGCGGTGGCCAGGAGTGGCCACTGCACTCCAGTCTAGGCAACAGAGTGAGACTCCAACTCAAAAAACAAAACAAAAAAAGAACTCAAATGAGTAGACAGGAAAACAACAGCTCCATTGAAAGGGGCAAAGAACTTGAACAGACACTTCTCAAAGGAAGACAAACAAGCAGCCAACAAGCATGAAAAAATGCTCAACAGACTAGTCATCAAAGAAATACATATCAAAACCACAATGAGATACTATCTCACACCAGTCAGTACAACTATTATAAAAAGACAAAAACCAACAGATGTTGATGAGGTTGCAGAGAAAAAGGAACACTTGTACTTTGTTGTAGGAATTTAAGCTAGTGCAGCCCCTGTGGAAAGCAGTTTGGAGACTTCTCAAAGAACTAAAAACAGACTTAACGTTTGACCCAGCAATATCACTACTGGGTATATACCCAAAGGAGTAGAACTCACTCTACTGGGAGGATTCCAAGATGGCAACAGAATCATTCAGAGTGTGTGAGTCTCCATATAAATGAGTGTACATAGGGACCAATATGCATGCAAGTGTGTCAGCAAATAGGTGAGCAAGTGTCTGACTTAGTGGGGTTGTGAGAACAAGTAGCCTGAGCTCTCCTGCTGAGGCAGCTGCCCCATGCAGCCACTCAGGTCCCAGCATGATCCATGACCCCAGAGGCAGGCACTGTCTCTGCATCCCTACTCAAAAGAAAGCAGCAAAAAATAGCTGATGCTGGCTCCACCCACCACCACAGCCTCTGGCACCAGATTGGAAACTGGCAGCAGAGACCATAGAGAAAATACACCAGAAGAACTAGACACCAAGTTCCAGCTGAAGATAAGATGCAGAGATAGCCCCACTGCCTTGGTCCTATTACCTGGGCAGGGAAAGGCTCCAACCTGCCCACATGAATAGCGGGACTACTCCCTGAGACTGATGGATGAATTCAGCACCTCTCTGAAGTTGATCACTGCCAACACAGAGAGAATACTTCGGGTACAGTATCCTCAGAAGGACAGGCCCACCGAGGAGATTCCAACACCCCATTTACCTAACTGGATCATTTGCAGATTGACAGCTGTAACCAGAGATGAAGAGCCACCCCATGTGGATGAGTGGAGAATATGCATACATTTCCATTGCATATACATGCTGTGAGGTGGTGGGAAGTGGGTCCCAAGGGACTCACAATACAGTCAGTGAACATTATGATCTGCAGGCAGTTTTTGAATCTTAGCATCCCCCAACACACCTTATTCAAATCCCAAAGTTACAAAAGGGCTGCACAACTCCCCACCCTTAACCTGGCTACAAAATACATATATTTTTTTAAATCTGGCAGCTTTACCAAAGAATAGGGGGTTGAACAAACAGAAGTGAAAACTGTTCCCCCTCTCACTGAGCAATGGAAGTAAAGAGAAAGGAAAAATGCATCACAAATTAAGATACATCAGTGAATAAACACAGGTAACCCAGAGACACCTAAAAAGACAGTGCTGGAGAATACAGACTGCAGAACTCAAACAATGAAGAGCACCCAGATTGACTGGGCTCATACCACATATGCAGAGATTAAGGAATGGTTGGAAATGATGAATAAAAACTAAGAAAAACAAAACAAAAACAAGAAAGAAATAATTACAAAAATGCAAGTCGCTTTTTATACAGTCAATGAAATAAATAATAAACTGATAAGCATGGAAAACAGAATTAACCAAGCAGAAGAAAGAGTATCAGAGTTTAAAGACCAAAATATGGAACTAACCCAATCTGATAAAAACATAGAAAGGAGTCTTAAAAAGACAGAACAAAGCCTTCAAGAGATGTGTGATTATATTAATACATTCACAACTGGAAAATTTATCACTTTCCTAATACTGAGTGGGCAAAAATAACAATAAAAAATTGAAACTGGTTGCCATAAAATTCTGTTGTTAAGCACAAGTGAAATGGTCTTTCCTAAATTGTATCCTTTTTCACAATACAATTGAAAGTTGCAGATATAACCAGTATCTGCTTCAGATACCACTCTGACTAGCATTTCATACTTTGTATTTTTATTCAAATTATAAACCTGAAAAGACAAAGACAGTCTTCCATGATGAGATAATTCATGTCAGTGGCAACCAGGAACAGAATTTGGAATGACGTAAATTGATGTCAGTGCAAAAAGGAAGAGAATTTGAAAGGATGTAAATTCACATCAGTGGTCACAAATGAGTTAAGAGGCTGAACTTACGCCGGATTGGTATCTCTAAAGTCAAAAAGGAAAATAAGACCACCCTGGAACAAACATTCCACAAGGTCATCTAAGAAAACTTCTTCCACCTCATAAGAGATGCAACCATCCAAAGAGATTCAGAGAACCACTGAAAGGGATCAAATGAGAAGACTAACTACTAGACACAGTAATTTTCTTACACAAAGTAGGTATAAAAGAAAAAACTACTAATGGCAGTGAGAAGAAAGATCAGACTACCTACCAGGGAAGACTAATGAGAAAAGCAGCAATGCTTATCTACAGAAACAGCATAGGCTAGAAGAGACTGGAGTCTAATCTTCAAAGTTGTCAAGGATAAACAATTCCAACCAAGAATTTCCTATCTAGCTAAGCTAAGCTTCCTCACTGATAGAGAATTAAAATATTTCCCAGACATTCAATCCCTAAAGGTTTATGCTGCCTCCAGACCACCTCTCTAAGAGACACTTAAAAAGGTATTAAGCACAAAAGAAAGAAAAAAAGAACCACCACACAATTCCCAAGAAGAAAACAGAGAATCAACACAGCATGCATCATGACTGCAAAACTGAAAACACACACATATATTAACCCAAAAAGCAAAGAAAAAAGAACAAAAAACTAGCAAACAAAAAACCAACAAAAGAAAACTTTGTAAGAGCCTCATGACAAGGATAAACTCACATCTCAATAATCAACCAGAATGTGAATGGACTAAATGCACCACTGAAAAGATATAGAATGGCAAACTAAATTTAAAAAAAAAAAAAAAAAAGACCCAACAATATGCTGCCTCTAGGAAGCATATCTCACCAGAAAGGAAACTCAAAAACTCAAAGACAGATAATGGAAAACAAATTTTAAGGTGACTGGAACAAAAAGAAGGCAGGATCTTAATATCACACAAAATAACCTTTACCTTTAAGCAATTAAAAATTTTTAAAGATATTGAAGGACATCACATAATGACAAAAGTCACAATCAAACAACAAGAAATATCCATCAAACATATATGCACCCAACACAGGAGGACAAGCTTTTATAAAGCAGCTACTAAGTAAACTAAAAGAAATATATTGACTCTAACACTATCATAGATGGGGATTTAGATAACCCACTAACAATCTTAGATAGATCATCAAGGCAAAAAATCAACAAGGAGATCCAGAACCTTAACTTGACACTTCACCAAATGGACTTAATAGATACCTACAAAACAATCCACCTACAGACATGGAATAAATATTCTACTCATCACCACAGGGAATGTACTCCAAAATTTATCACATCCTAGGTCATAAATCAAGCATAAACAAATTTCATAGGATCAAAATACTGCCATACACCTTCTCAGAACACAGTGGACTAAAAATAAATATCAGGCAACCCCTTCGAGCCTCCTCTCACTGTGGAAACTTTTCTGTCTTCTCAATAAATCTTGCTTTCTCATTACATATAAAAATAAAAATAAATGTCAACACCAACAAAATTCTCCCACTACCCACACAAACATGGAAACTAAACAGCACAATGCTGGAAAACTCCTGGATCAACACAGAAACCAAAGCAGAAATAAAAGATTACTGGAAGCAAATGAAAATGAAGAAATGCCTTACTAAATCTCTGGGAGGCCATGAAAACAGTACTAAGAGGAAAATTTATATCTCTATGAACACACATTATGAAAATAGAAAGATCACAAGTTAACAGCCTAACATATCACCTAAGGGAGTTGGAAAGGCAAGACCACAAAAGCCCTAACTCCAGAGGAAGAATATGAAGTACCTGTAAAAGCTATAATAGATTGTAATAGCTTGTTTAACATAAGTAACTTCCCTTTTGCAACAGATCCTCCATTTTAGCTATTTTAACCCAGAGATGATCCCCTACATAACCTTCCCAAAATCATCGGTTGTAACCTTTCTGTAACTAGGGACCTACACCCTTGTTTTCCTGAAACTTTGGAAACTCCCCAACCACAAGTTTCATATTTATTTGTATACATTTGCACATTTTGCTCTCCTCTTAATTTTAATGTTCCTTATGTTTGTGCCCCATGCTATATAGTCTAATGTTCCTTATGTTTGTGGCCCATGCTATATTGCCCCCTTGTGGTTTTTGCCTTTATAAACCCTCTCCCTGCTTCATTCAGGGGCTGAATGTTCTTTGAACACTAGTTCACTCTCAGTCACCAGCTATTAAAGAACTCATAATCTGACCCTCTGCGTGTTAGCGACTCTCTTCTCACATTCCGGTCACAACATTTGGAGCCCAAGTGGGATAGTTACCAACCTCTGGTTTGGGGGATAGTTACCAACCTCTGGTTTCCCCCAGCCAGGGAGAAGTTATAGGGGAGGCACACCCTGATTCTTTCCAGGACCCCATAACCTCTCATCTGGCCTGGAGGGGGGTACAACTGCTGATTTCCTCCTGCCTCAAAAGAACCTGAGTCCATCTGCAGTCTCCTGGGAAGTAAGCTTCTGTTTTGTTCTGGTCGCAACCACAAGTCTATTGAAGATGACAGAGCCTGATGAGGCCACTCCTTAGACTCTGTTCAGTGACCCAAGATGTTGGTAGAACAGTGTCTTGGTTTAAGCTGGTTTCTGTTTGGGTACCACCTTTGATTTCTGTCCTTGTGCTCTTGCTAGGCTCTTTGCTACAGGGTTTGCTTCTGCTGCATTTTGTGATTGATCATCTATGTGGTATGATTTACTGGTTTTGACAATATGGGACAGAGGGCTTCAAAGTCATCTAAATCCTCAAGTCCCTTGGACTGCATGATAAGGAACTTCTCTGTCAGATTCGCTGAGGATTACAGAGTGCATTTCTCAAAAGACAAGCTCTGGACCCTCTGCAAAATCGACTGGCCTTCATTTGATATTGAGTGGCCCTCCACAAGGTCTCTAGATGTTCGTGTCACCCAAGCTATCTGGAGGATTGTCACTGGCAAGAGGGGTTCCCACACCCAGATCATTTTCCTTATATTGACCAATGGCTAATCCTAGTCAAAATCCCCCATCTTGGCTCAAGACATGTGCCTTGAGAGAGGGGGCAGGGCCGGGGACCCCTAGTTGGATCCTGGTTACTAAGTCCTTTGGTGGACCAGGCAATGGCAATCCTCCACAGCCAAAAACCCCAAATTCTAAGGAGGCAACTCCTCCTTTCCCAATTACCTCAGCTCCTACTCCAGCAGGTTTATACCCTGTTCTTCCTCCATCCACAGAGGACCCTCTTGAGGAGCTGGCCGCCCACTAAAAACCTGCCACTGTATTGCCCTCGGTCTTCTACCATCACCTCCTCCCTAGGCATCTTTTCTTCTACTTCCCCTCTACCTGGGTCCCTGCCTTTGGTCACTCAACTCTGTTCTTGGACCAATCCAGCATCACTTCTACCCCTTCAGGAGGTTCCCCCTCCATCAGGGTCGGGTCAGACCGAGTGGCCTTTCCTGGTTTACGCTCCTTTTTCCACCTCTGATTTATACAATGGGAAATGCTAAAATCTGTCATTTTCTTATAAGCCACAGGCTTTAATCTCCTTAACCGAGACCGTCATGAGGACCCATCGCCTCACCTGGGACAATTGTCAGCAGCTCCTCCTGACCCTTTTCACCTATGAGGAACAGGAACACATTAGGGCTAAGGACAAGAGATCTGTTCTGGTTCTGGCTGCTAGTATGGAAGAGGAAAATCAAGGAATGCTAGATGAAGTTTTCCCCTCCACTCGGTCAGACTGGGACCCTAACACTTTAGCAGGGTCTGGAGCATTAAACACTTATCACCAGGCTCTATTGACTGGTCTGAGGGGAGCAGTCTGAAAACCTATTAATCTTTCTAAAACTACCAAGATCATTCAGGGTCCCAAGGAGTCACCAGGGGCATTTCTTGAGCATCTTCAGGAGATGTTCCTTACCTATACCCCATTTGACCCCTCAGCACCTGAAAATGCTCAGGCTGTTAATTTGGCCTTTGTAACTCAGGCAGCTCCTGACATCCGGAAAAAGTTACAAAAACTTGAGGGTTTCACAGGGATGAATATTTCTCAACTGCTTGAGGTAGCCCAACAGGTTTTTAATAACCAAGATACTGAGAAACAGAAACAGGAAGACAGGAAAATAGATAAAGTAACAAAATGGCAGATGAAAATATTAGTTGCTGACATCCAGGCCTGCCAACCCAGCTCAAAGCCAGCACATAAACCAAAGGGAGAAACTAAAAAGAGACAAAAAGAAACTGGATGCATCCAGTTAGCCAAAATTCAGTGTGCATATTGTAAAGAGCTGGGTCACTGGATAAAAGATTGCCCTCGTTGCCCAAAAACAGAGAAACCTAAGTCAGTTCTGGTCCTCCCATCTCCTGGTGAAACTGAAAATGACTCAGACTGAGGAAGCTAGGGCTCTTTTTCCCTAGGCCTCCAAGAACCCATGGTAACCACTGCTATTGTGGGCCACCCAGGCCAACTCTTAGTGGACACAGGTGGAACTGTCAGTCTTAAAGTCGCCATTGGAACCTATATCCAGCAAATAAATTTCTGTTCAAGGGGCAACAGGAGCAATCACAAACTGTAAGTTCACCTCCAACCAGACAGTTGATTTAAGTCAAAAACGAGTTACCCACTCATTTATGGTAGTCCCTGACTGCCCATACCCTCTCATGGGCCAAGATTTGCTCTGGAAACTAAGAGCAACAATTATGTTTTCACCAGATGAAACTGAAATGTATATTCCTACTGACAATGCCTATCAAATGTTATTAACTGTTCCACTGTATGAAGAATACCTGTCAACTTCTTCTAAGTCTCTCACTGAGAATGTCTCGTCAAGTTTACTTCCACAGTTACAGCAAGAATTTCGTTCAGTTTGGGCAGAAACTAACCCACCAGTACTGGCGAAACATCACCCTCCAGTCATTGTGAGTCTGTTGGTGACAGCCACCCCTGTTCATATTTGTCATTACTCCATGAGTTTTCAGGCCCAGAAGGGAATTGCTTCTCACATTAAAAGACTTTTAGCAGCTAACATTTTAACACCCTGTTAATCTGCTTGGAACACGCCGTTCTTGCTAGTTAAAAAGCCAGGAACATCTGACTACTGGCCCATTCAGAACTTAAGACAGGTTAATAAGCGGGTTGAAACAATCCATCCTACTGTCCCTAACCCGTATACTTTGCTCAGCCTACTTCCTCCTCAACACCAGGTATACACTGCATTGGACTTAAAGGATGCCTTCTTTTCCATTCCTTTGTCCCCTGTCAGTCTATCCATTTTTGCTTTTGAATGAACAGATCTTGACTCTGGAAATACTAGTCAACTGACTTGGACTCAGTTACCACAGGGATTCAAGAACTCCCTGACTCTTTTTGGGGAAGGCTTGCAACAAGATTTGTCAGGGTTTTGCACTTTACACCCTGAATGTACCCTAATCTAGTATGTAGATGACCCCTTGCTCATAGCTACAGACTCGGATACCTGTTTAAAAAGTACTAAGGCTCTCTTACAGCTTCTTCAATGCCTGGGCTACTGTGTCTTGGCTAAAAAGGCACAGCTCTGCTCAACTGAAGTTTCCTATCTGGGATACCAGCTAAAGAAAGGTAAGCAAGCCCTGACATCGGCCCCGGAAAGAAGCTATCCTTCGGATTCCCACACCAATGACAAAGAAACAGGTACAAGAATTCCTGGGGATGGTGGGGTATTGCTGACTATGGATTCCAGGTTTTGATGAAATCGCTAAGCTTTTATACACTGTCACAGCAGGAGACCAGCCCCTACAATGGACTGCTACTGAGGAACAAGCGTTCCAGCAGTTAAAGATGGCTCTCACACAAGCCCCGGCTTTAGCCCTCCCAGATGTTACCAAACCTTTTCACTTGTTTATTTATGAACAATGAGGAATAGTGAAAGGGGTCTTCACTCAGACTTTAGGACCCTGGAGGCAACCAGTGGCTTACTTATCAAAAAGACTGAACTTGGTAGCCTCTGGCTGGCCCTCTTGTCTCTGGGCCATTGCAGGCACAGCCATACTAGTTAAGGAAGCAGATAAATTGACTTTCAGTCAGAACCAGGTTTTGACTGTTCCCCATGCCGTTGAAACTCTGTTCTGGGGAGCCTCTGGCTGCTGGATGTCAAATACCCTCATTACCCAATAGCAAAGCCTCCTACCTGATCAACCCAGATTAACTTTCTCCCCTACCCAGTGCCTCAATTGGCTACCCTGCTCCCTGATGATAATCCAGAAACACCAATGCATGACTGTGAATACATGATGGATATCTCTCAGGCCGGCCACCCCGATCTTCGGGACACCCTCTTAAAGCCAGGCTGATGCTGTCCTGTTCACGAATGGCAGCAGTCTGGTAATAGGAGGGGTCCACAAGCCATAACCATGGTTCATGAAGTGAACTGTTCACAATCACTGCCCAACAGCACGTTGGCTCAAAAGGTTGAGTTAATTGCCTTAACTCAGGCCCTGTGATGGAGAACAGGGAAATGAGTAAATATCTTCACTGACAGTCGGTATAATTTTGCTACACTTCAGGCCCATGCCATGATCTACAAGGAACGAGGACTTCTTACTGCAACAGGTAAGACTATAAACAACAAGGAAGAAATCTTAGCTCTTTTGGAGGCTATATGGCTTTCCAAAGAGGTAGCTGTCATTCACTGCAGGGGACATCAAAAACTAGACACTCCAGAGGCAATTGGAAATCACCTGGCAGATCAAGCAGCTCAAAAAGTAGCAGAACTTCCAATGGAGCCCCTGACTGTCCTGCTAACTAAAACTTTTCCAGTTCCTTCTCTCCTGAAACAGCCTACCTACACCCAAGAAGAGAAAGAACAGGCAGACTGGGCAGGGGCCCACAAGGATCCTACCGGATGGTGGGTCAAGGACTCTCAAATTATTTTGCCTGAAGCCCTTGGGCACAATCTGTTAAGACAACTACATACTACCACCCATTTGGGAAGCACCAAAATGACTGAGCTGTTAAGCAATTTTTATCATATCAATGATCTTTAAATATGTAGTAACCAAGATAGCAGCAAGGTGTCCTGCTTGTGCCCAAGTCAATGCAAAACAGGGGCCAGGGCCTTCCATTGGAATCAGGGCCTGAGGATCAAGTCCTAGAGAAAACTGGGAGGTAGGCTTTACAGAAATACAGCCCCCTCATGTGGAGTACAACTATTTACTAGTGTTTTTGGATACTTTTTCTGGATGGGTAGAAGGTTTTGCCATGAAAAACGAACTGCACTTATGGTTACTAGGTTTTTATTACATGAAATTAACCCTAGGTTTGGGCTCCCTCTCTCTATTGGCTGTGATAATGGTCCTGCCTTTACCTCTTTCATACCCCAACTGGTCAGCAAGGCAATGGGTATAACTTGGAAATTACATTGTGCCTACCAACCACAATGCACTGGACAGGTAGAATGCACGAACTGAACTTTGAAATCTACTTTAGCCATATTAATAATAGAGACTGGTGAAAAGTGGGTAAACATGTTGCCTCTAGCCCTTCTTCAGGCCTAATGCCCTCCCTATAAGGCTGGGTTCATTCCATATGAAATCATGTTTGGAAGACCCCCTCCTCTGTTGCCCTGGTTGTGAGATCCCATTCTTGAAGAAATTACTGATCAGTCTCTATTAAAGTTTCTCCAGTCGCTCCAACAGGTCCAGGATACCGTCCACTCCAACATCCATGCCATCCTGCCAACCCTGTCTTCCATGTCATGCCATCAGTTCCAGCCCAGAGACCTGGTCTATGTCAAAAGGCTCCAGAAAGAAGGACTCACCATTGTCATCCTCACCACCCCAACGGCACTCAAAGTGGATGGATTGTCGACTTAGATTCCTCACTCCCAAGTAAAGAGAACTGGATTTGATGACATCACTCCACCTGGCTCAGGCCATTGGACTGTAAAACTGGACTCTAAAAATCACTCTCCAAGCTTGCCATCCTGTTTCACCAGAAAATGAATAGCCACGCCTGGAATCGGCCATCTAAGACTTTCTCATCCTTGTTCTGGTGTTATCTCCTCATTTGTTCTCCCTCTTTCATAATGTCTTACCGTGCAGTCTCCATGTTTTCTTTAACCTCTTTTACATCAGGAAAGGTTTTAGCTGTCCAAAATTGGACCCATGGCTCAGCTCCGGTCCAATTTAAGGTAAACCTCCCTGACCTAGTAAACATGGGGAAAGAATGTCTAGCTGGATGGTTGCGTAGAATAATCAATTTAACACCTGTACAAAATGTTTACCATACTGAATCCTGTACAGACTGGGCAACACCCCACTATATAAAGGGCACAGACTTTTACCTTTGTCCCAGTAACCCTATTGACCGGCAATGTGATCAGGCTGGCCACTTCTTCTGTCCAAACTGGAATGTGGAATATTGCAACTTACAGTGGGGAGCCTAATGACGAATCTGAAATCACCCTGTGGCCAACTGCTGGCCCAGAACGGCCTATATACATAAAGGTTACTGATCCTCTCCATTATTCTTAGAGTACAAGTAATACCTGGGGAATACGACTCTACATGGATGGCTGTGACCGTGGCACCTTATTCACTATCCAACAGCACATGCTTGCCTACAGAACTGTGGCCAAGCCAACAGGGCCATTGGCAGAGCTAAAGGATCCCATGTTTGGTTACCACAAGCCTCCGTCTCAGCCTCTGCCTTCTGCCAACTCAAATATCACCCCAGGCTCACCTGTCTTCTTCCCATGCTAATTTACATGCATTGTTTGCTCAATAACACCTTGCCACAATTAGCTTCAGATTGTTGGCTCTGCTTAAAGTCAAGGCCTCCTTACTATGTAGGGCTAGGGGTCAATACTCCTGTTGTCAACAGCACTGACAAAACTACATGTTCTTCTCCAAAGACAGTTCACATCACTATAAGAGAAGTAAATGGAACTGCTTCTTGTCTTAAAATCAATTTAACTGCTTCCATTTTTAAATATTTGTAATATGTCTCTTACTGTAACTATAAGTGAATTCATGACTTATGTAGTCCCTGCCAATACTTGGTTAACTTGTCCTACCAACATTACAAACTGTGTTACTGCTGAAATATTAAGCAATAAGTCTACCTTATGTATTACTGTTCATGTACTTCCCCAGATATATGCTTATAATGGTCCTGAAGGAACCCTCTTACTCAATTCTCCTGGTCTACTGGCAGCTCGTCAGAAGCATGCTGCCCCCCTACTAGTGCCTGCCTTAATTGGGTTAAGCGTAGCTGGAACAGCTGTCGTCAGTTCCACTGCTTTGGTTCATGGAGAATTAGGGCTAACTAACTTTGCACAAGACATTAATTCTGACTTAAATTATATGCAATCTGCTATAGACCAACTCAATGACCAGGTGGACTCTCTAGCAGAGGTTGTCCTCCAAAATCGTAGGGGCCTAGACTTGCTCTTCCTATCCCAAGGAGGACTTTGTGTCGCTCTTGGAAAGCTTGCTGTTTCTATGCAAACAAATCAGGAATCATCAAAGATACCCTCCAGAAAGTCTGAAAAAACATAGACAGGCAACAAAAAGACTTAGACAATAACAAATCCTGGTTCCAATCAATGTTTGATTGGAACCCCTGGCTAACTACTCTCATCACCAATCTAGCTGGCCCTATGGTCCTTCTCCTCCTAGGTTTGCTTATAGGGTCCTACATATTCAATTAGTTTATTCAATTTGTCAAACAATTAATTAATTCTGTAAAATTCATGTATGACCCTTTGCCTGTGACTCACAAGTCAATGATTTAACTCATGCACAAGTAAAAGGGGGGGAATGAAGTACCTGTAAAACCTATAATAGATTGTAATCGCTTGTTTAACATAAGTAACTTCCCTTTTGTAACAGATCCTCCATTTTACCTTCCCTTTTGTAACAGATCTTCCATTTTATGACCCCCTACATAATCAACAGTTGTAACCTTCCCATAACTAAGGACCTACACCCTTGTTTTCCTGAAACATTGGAAACTCCCCAACGGTTAAGTTCCACATTTATTTGTATATATTTGCACATTTTGCTCTCCTCTTAATTTTAATGTTCCCTATGTTTGTGCCCCATGCTATGTAGCGCCCTTGTGGTTTTTGCCTTTATAAATGCTCTTCCTGCTTCATTCGGGGTCGAGAGTTCTAGTTTACTCTTGGTTGCTGGCTATTAAAGAACTCATAATCTGACCCTCTGCACATTGGCCACTCTCTTCTTGCACTCCAGTCACAACAAATTGAGATTACTGAAGTGAAAACCCAAATATGGAACATAGAGACAAAAATATCATAGAAAAAAAAAGAACAAAAACTGGTTCTTTGAAAGAATAAATAAAATTGATAAACCCCTTGCCAGGTTGACCAAGAAAAAGAGACAAAAAGCCCAAGCAAACACAATCAGAAATGCAAAAGATCAAGCCACAACTGACCCCCCAAAAAACAAAAGATTATTAGAGATTACCATGCACACCTGTATAAAAACAAACTTGAAATCCTAAATGAAATGGATGACTTTCTGACATCACACAACCTCCCAAGGTTGAAACAAGAAGAAATTGACACCCTAAATAGGACAATAACAACCTAGTAAATTGACTCCCTTATAAGAAAACTACCTAAAAAAAAAAAAAAAAAAAACCCCTGGACCGAACAGCTTTCCAGCAGAATTCTACAAAACATACAAGGAGGAGCTAACACTAGTCTATTGAAAGTATCCCAGGAAATTGAGAAAGATAGAACTCTCCCCAAATAATTTTACAAAGCCAACATCACAGTGATACCCAAATCTGATAAAGATCCAACAAAGAAAGAGAACTACAGGCCAATATCCCTGATGAACATACATGCAAAAACACTCAACAAGACTAGCAAATCGGATCCAACACCACATCTCAAAAATCATCCACCATAACCAAGTAGGCTTCATCCCCAGGATGCAGGGCTGATTCAACATCTATAAGACCATAAATGTAATTAAATACATCAACAGATGTCAAAACAAGAACCACATAATTATATCATTAGATGCAGAAAAACCTTTTGATAAAATGAAGTATCCCTTCTTAATAAAAACCCTTGATCACCTAAGCAGAAAGGTAAAATACCTCAAAATAGTAAGAACCATCTACAATAAACCCACAGCCCACATTGTTAAATGGACAGTAATTGGAAGCATTTCCCCTGAAAAGAGAAACAACACAAGGCTGTCCACTCTCACCCCTCCTGCTCAACATAGTGTTGAAAGTCCTAGCTAGAGCAATCAGACAAGAAAAGGAAATCAGGGGTATCCAAGTAGGAAAAGTGGAAGTTAAGTTATCCCTCTTTGCTAACAATATGATCCTTACCTAGAAAACCCAAGAGAATCTGTCAAAAACCTCCTTGCACAGATAAAGGACTTTGGCAAAGTCTCAGAGAACAAAATAAACATGCAGATGATAGTCGTATTCTTACACACAAACAGCAAGCAGACAGAGAATAAATAAAAAGCACAATCTCATTCACAATAGCCACACACACAAAAATGAAATACTTCAGCATCTTCCTTACCAGAGAAGTGAAAGACCTTTACAGCAAAAACTACAAAACACTGCTCAAATAAATCAAGTAATACACAAACAAATGGAAAAACATTCCATGCTGATGGATCGGATGAATCAACATTGTTAAGATGTCCATCCTACCAAAGATAATTTACAGATTCAGCACAATACCCATTAAATTACCAACATCATTCTTCTCACACCTGGTAATGACAATACAGAAATTCATATGAAAACATAAAAGACCAAGAATAGCCAAAATAATCCTTAGCAAAAGAAACAAAGTAGGAGGTATCAGACTTTACTATGAGGCTACAATAATCAAAACAGTCTGGTGTTGGTACAAGAATAGTCATATAGACTAATAAAACAGGATAGAGATTCCGGAAACAAATTTCTCAAACAACACACCCTCAACAAAGCCATTACCAACAAACAGTGAGGAGAAGAAAACCTATTCAGTAAATGGTGCTGGGAAAACTGACTGAACACATGCAGAAGAATGAAACAGGACCCTATCCACCACAATACAAAAAAATCAACTCCAAATGAATCAAAGATCTAAACACAAACCTTCAAATTATAAGAATCTTGGAAACTGCAGAAGACACCCTTACAGAAATTATAATAGGCTACCAATTCCTGATCAAAACTTCAAATGTTCATGCCATAAGAGAGAAGATTGACAAGTGGGACCTCATCAAACTGAAAAATCTTCTGCAAAGCAAAAGAAACCATAAAGAGAGTGAGAGGACAGCCCACAGAATGGGGAAAATTATTTGCATGCTGTATATCTGACAAAGGCCTGACATACAGGATCTACAAGGAACTCAAACATGCCAAAAAAAAAACAGCCCTAATACAAAGTGAGCAAAATATATGAATAGACACTTGCCAAAAGAAGACATATGAACAGCTAACAGATACATGAAAAAATGCTCAGCCTTAGTAATCATCAAAGAAATGCAAATTAAAACCACAGTGAGTTACCACCTAACTCCAGTCAGGATGGCCATCATCAATAACTCAAAAAACAACAAATACTATAAAGAATTCAGGGGAAAAAGGGAACACTTCTACACTGTTGGTGGGCATGTAAACTAGTACAACCTCTTTGGAAAACAGTGTGGCAATTCCTAAAAGATCTAAACAATCAATCTTCCATGTGAGTCAGCAATTCCCCTTCTGGGAATATACCCAGAGGAACTCAGTTTATTCTATAAAAAAGATACCTGCACATGCATGTTTATTGCAGCACTATTCACAATAGCAGAAACATGAAACCAACCATGCTGCACATTGAAAGTGAACTGAATAAAAAAAGAATGTGGCACACATGCACAATGGAATATTATGCAAATATAAAGAAGGACAAAATTATGGACTTCACAGCAACTCGGATGGATTTAGAGTCCATATACTCAATGATCTATCACTGGAACAAAGAACTGAGTACTGCACATTTCCACTCATAAGTGGGTCCTGAGCACTAGTCACATTAGCACCAGAGTAGGATCAACAGTTTCTGGGCACTGCTAGGGGAGGGAGGGAGACAGGAGGGCAGGAGTACGTGACAACACAAAGGTCACCTGACCCACTGTCATGGGAGTAAGGGCCAGTTGGAAACCCAAACTTCATCTGCATGTGAACTATTTATGTGGTTAATCCTCACTTATACCCCACAACTCCAGAATAATAAATAATTTTTTGATCTTGAAATATATTTTATTTCTATCCTCATCTTAAGTTAGAAATAGGCTTGTGCTCTAACAAAAGCAGTTAAAGTTGTAGGTTTCACATTTATTACTTTTTTTATTTTAAAGATGTGAAGTACAATTTAGGATTAGGTAGTTAACTGGTCATCGTACAGGTAAAGTTTGGGCCTCCCTTTTTTACCCACTTTGCCTGGTTTGAGATCAGTTACCCTTACTGATGTTAAGTGCTCCCCACCTTGGTGGTGTCCTGCTACTGCCAATCCCTTTCTTACAGAACTGTGATAAATGTTCAAGGTCCATTTATGAGTGAGAACATGTGGTACTCAGTTCTTTGTTTCTGTGGTAGATCACTGAGTCTGAGACTCTAAATCCGTCCAAGTTACTGCAACGTCCATAATTTTGTCCTTCATTATGACTGCCTAATACTCCATTGTGTATATGTACCACATGCTTTTATCTAGTCCCCTCTTGATGGGTAGCATGGTTGGTTCCATGCTTTTGCTATTGTGAATAATGCTGCAATAAAGATGCATGAGCAGGCCGGACTCGGTGGCTCAGCCTGTAATCCCAGCACTTTGGGAGGCCGAGGTGAGTGGATTGCCTGAGCCCGCGGGTTCGAGACCCGCCTGGGCAACTTGGCGAGACCTCATCTCCACAATAAATCAAAAATGAGCCGGGCGTGGTAGCGCACGTCTGTATTTCCAGCTACTCGGAAGGCTGAGGCGGAAGGATCGCTGGAGCCCAGCAGGTCGAGGCTGCGGTGGCCGGGAGCGGCCACTGCACTCCAGTCTGGGCAACAGAGTGAGACTCCCACTCAAAAAAAAAAAAAAATGCATGAGCAGGCATCTTTTTTATAGAATGATTTGAATTCCTCTGATTATATTCTTTTAAAAGAGAAAAGAAAAGAAAATGTGGTACATATGCACCATGGAAAACTACGCAGCCATAAAAAACATCAAAATAACTTTCGATGCAGCAACATGGATGCAGCTAAAGACCATCATTCTAAGTGAATTATCACACAAACAAAAAACTGAATACCACACGTCCTCACTTATAAGTGAGAGCTAAATACTGAATACACATAGGCATAATGATGGGAACCGCAGACTCTGAGGACTTCTAAAGAGAGAAGAGAAGGAAAGTGCTAAGGTTGGAAAACCACCCACTGAATACCATGCTTACCCCTGGATGGCAGACTTGTAGAAGCCCAACCCTCACCATCATGCAAGATATCTATATAACTAAACTGTGTGTGTACTCCTTGAATCTAAAAGATATATAACAAATTAATAAATAAAATGACCAATAAGCATTTTTACAAAGAAATAGTTTAAGAAATAGAAAATACTCTCCTTACTATAACCTGAAAATGTTTCCTTGTCAATACATGGATATAAAAGGCTCAAATAGTTTGTCTCCAAACTGCTAGAACAGTATTCCCGTGAAACACTCCTCTGCTTGATATTACACATACAGAGGTTTGAGGTCACATTTCCTGGTACAGTTAACGTGCACCATGATCCTCCTAGAAGGGTGTCAGAGTAAGTGTATTCCAAGTATGGTTCACCATGGAACTCATTTTACTAGTATCTGGATAGATTAGCATAACATGGATGCTCTGCAGGGTGCTTCTGAATCACTGCAACTCACTGAATTCTGGGAAATGTGTCCTAGAAGGCATCTCTCATGGCTTGAGAAATGCTGTTTAGGACAGTTGGTAATAAACTTATGGAATTCACTCATCTAAAATTTGATACAGAATAAAAATATAAATAGGCTCAGAAACACCTCAAGATAAATTTATGGATGGCATATTTATCATAGCTTACTCAGAAAAACTAAGAGCAGCACAAACCTAATGTCCAAAGCAGATGTCAGAGTTGTCACTTAGCCCACTTCCAATCTGCTCCCCTGTGCCACTCTCTGAGATAGTGTTCCAGGTTGTGTGGCCCAGGGCCGACCCAGGATGACAGCTCTTATGTTCTTAACTCAAATGTACTTCTTGCTGGCACTCAGCTCTGTATTCATTCTTGTTAGTGATAATGAGATGAACCCAAGGCTTAAAAATAATTGTGTTTAAATTTAGACTTATCTACATTTAGAATGTCTTTCCAAATCTCAATATATTATTTGAACTAATACTTATTATTTCTTCCTCATTTTCCTTCACTAATGAACAAAATTAGAAAATAAAATTTTTAAAGAAATATTTTTTAAAACCCACTTCTTATCCTGAATGAAATCCATAACTTTTGACTTAGTTACACACACACAATCTTTTTATTAAAATAAATATAATATCCTAACCATACTATAAAAGAGAAATAATTTATAATGAGAGGAGATGAATTTCAACATATAAATGCCCAAGCAATGCAATATTTCAGGATGTGAAAGACTCCTGTCTCATACCCACAAATCCAATAGCCCCCACCTCCACTGTGACAACCCAAAGGACATTCTCTTAACTTAAAATATTTCTAAGTATCCACTTCTCCTCCAGTTAGAATCAGTGTATCAAAGAATTTTAAGTAGGAAGAAATATGTTTTGATTACTTCCTTCAAAGATCACTTTGGTTGTTGCATGGAGAGTGAACAGAAGAGGGACAGGAGGGAGAAACCATAAGACTGGTCAGAAGGACAGGCAAAGATGCTTTACTCATGTCGCTGACAATCAAATCTTCAGACAGTCTTCTCCCTGTGTCCAGATGCATATTGGACATCTCCATTTGAAATTGCCGATGATATGTGAAATGTTTCAAACAACAAATTAAATTTTAGATTCCCCTCATTCTTCTACAAAACAGCAGCATCTCTTATTTTAGCAACATGCCAATCTTACATATTTCTGCAACATCCTTCGAGCTTACACTTTGTTTTGTATCCAATCCAAATCTTGTTCTTCCAGCTAGAGATAATGACAAACTCTTAACTGGACCACACTGCCTTATATCTCCAGTTGCAATCCACTCTATAAATAGCTTCTGGAATCTCTCTCAAATACCAACATCTACACATCATTCACATCTTATAAACACTATCTTAACTTGGCCTTTGAAAAATTGAACGCTTCACATGAAATCGTGCAGCCGTGGAACACACAAAAGACCAACTCATTGTCAAGGTCCCTAACATTTAATGTTATATCTTACCCATTTCTCCTCTCTATTGCCTACTATCTTTTGTAATTTTTTACAACATCTTACTATTAAAACCCAAACATCCACCACCACTTCAGCACTCTGAAAAAGGAAGAACATTTTATTCTTCTCTTAATTTACACACACACACAACACACACACACACACACACACACACACAATAGGTTCCCAGTGAGTGTTTCATAAATTCATTTCAAATAATAAAAGAAGGCTCCAAGATGGTAACAAAAGATAATTCAACGTGAAAACCTTAACACTTCATTTTCTCTGCATTTAAGATTGCCCATGACCTTCCAAACCACATGTTCCATCTACTGTGACACATCAGTTCAAATATTCTAAGAAGGAACAGTACAGTGCAACCTTGAAACACTGATTTTAAAGTCAGATAATATTGGCTCAAATCACAGAAAGATCATTTTCTATCTATAAGAATTTAGGCAAGCTAATTAAAAGTTCTGTTCCTTGGTTTCCTGAACTATAAAATGGGTAGTAATAGTATCTACTTTTTTTTTTTAGTTGGAGTCTCACTCCATCGCCCAGTCTGAGGTGCAGTGGCACGCTCACAAGTCACCCCAGTGTCAACCTGCTGGGCTCAGGCAATCCTTCCATCTAAGCTTTCCAAGTAGTTGGAACTACAGGTGCACGCTACCATGCCTGGCTAATTTTTTTATCTATTGTAGAGTTGAGGTCTCACCAAAGTATCTACTTTTAAGATTGTTCTGGGGAGTGAATGAGCACATAAAACACTCAGAATGGTACCTGACACATGGTAAACACTAGCTAATACTTAGTTTACCTTTAAAACATTTACAAATTTTGGTGCATATAGTATATATCTATAGGGATATAGCAATGCTTTGTTAAATTCACAGTTTTTTTCTTCAATAACGGTATGATGCTAATCAGGTACTTGGAACATTAATAATACCAATGGAAAAAAATTGCAAATTAGGAATAAGTCATAGCATTTAGCCGGCTGTGGTGGCTCATGTCTGTAATATCAGCTATTTGGGAGGTTGAAGTAGGAGCCTCATTTGAGGCCAGGACTTTGAGACCAGACTGAGCAACAGAGCAAAACTCTGGGTCTGAAAGAAAATATATATGCCATAATGTCTAGAATAAAGGGAAGGTGTAAAAGTTGTCAGCTCCATTTGTGACACATTTAAACGGCTATGAACTAGGCCTAATGAGACTATTTAGAAAAGTCAGGTTCTCAGGTAAATGCTTCTTATGTGATCCTAATTTTATTTCATTGATGGAAATCTTTGGGTCACCCCAGGAACTTTAATGCTTAATTAAAATTATCAAGAAATTATAGTACTAGGCCTGGTGCAGTGGCTCAAGCCTATAATCCCAACACTTTGGGAGGCCAAGGTGAGAGGATTGCCTGAGTCCAGGGGTTCAAGATCAGCCGGGCAACTTGGTGAGAACTTGTCTCTACAATAAATAAAAGAAAAGAAAGAAATTATAGTACTAAGATCCCTTCCCTCCCAGACTAGAAATTAAGATTGAAAAAAAAAATTGAATTTTCACTATTTTCCAAATAGGTTGCTCTCTCCAGAACTAAGATGTACCTATTTATATCCCACTGTTAAAAGAATATTTTGGTAAATGTGTATCAATAAAACATGCAATGCCAAAAAGAACATTCTGGTTAAACCTAGAACGTTAACAACACAAAAGTTTCCAGAGATAGGCTTTTTATAAATTAATACATTAGTGCTTGGATTTACAAATGACAACACAAAACATCATATAGATTGATACTTTTCTCCACTCTTTAAGAAGACATCACAATTGGAGAGATGGTACAAAGGGAAAAGACACTATCAGAGATGCCACAGATCCCTGTTACTGAAGTGAGAAGCAATAAAAAGCCACTTTGGGGCTTTCTTGAACAAGAAGAGCATTTTGTAGTGTAATTCCAGAGTCAGACCAGAGGGAAGACTTGAATTTGCAACATCTTCAACTGCCAGACCACAGAGCAGACTTAATTACTTTTTCTAGTGTTCAATAATTTGTCTTCTTCTCACTCAGGCATCTGAGAGTCCACTAAACTGTGGGCCTCGTCACCCCAGGCTGAGGGCCTGGATACTGCTTCTTAGAAATAAAAGCCACTTTGAAGAACCCAAGGAGACATAGGTTGCTGTTCCTAGTACCATCACAAAAGGATTCCAGCAGAGGCAGGATAGGTTCGTTGGCCACTTTTCTGCTATCTAGACCTCAGCAGCAAGAGGTCTCAAGTTTACAGAGTCAGGGTGATTCATTTCTGTTTGAAAACACCCTGGTTGCTAACAATAGCATGATGAATTCCAAAAGGCAGAGCTACCCTCAGTGTAGAATTCACTCATACATCCAGTCCAGCTCAATCTTCTACCCAACAAGGGACTTTCTCCTTCTTTGAATGACTGCAGCAAACACTCAAATTGCTAATGTCGGCCCTCATTAAATCCTGCCTTGCATTAATGCCTAATTCAGCAACATCTTGCCAGAGAAATTGTAAACTCCTTTCACGACAGTGGATGTTTATAATATATATCCCTTTGGAACCCAATATGTGCATCAATACAAAGTGAATGAATGAGGTTATTTGTGGGAGGAAAGGGAGTAAAGTTGAACTAGCACAGAATCATTCTCTATGTTTATGTGCAGCTTAATATATTTTTCTGTCATTTCCGGTAGATGAAACCACTGTAAGTGATTTAATTCATCCATTCAATATTTAGTGCGTGTCTTTCAAGAGAAAATGCACCATGCTTAGAAGGAGGACCATACTTTTATAGGCTGGAAAGTCACTGAGGCATTTTTTTGCCGGGTATAAATAGAGTTGCTTTGTAGCTAAAACACTGATGATAAAGTGAAAGATGTATTTGAGGGGCAAGACTAGAAGCAGGGTTAGGTGCAGAACACCAGGAAAGAAATGGTGAGGACTTCAATTAGGGTAATAGTCATAAGGATGCAGAAATGGGAACAGGTATAAGATACAAAACTAGACCAACTTGATGACTGAGGCTTGAGGGAAAGGAGTGACAGAATTCAAGAGTGACTCTCATACGCAAGACTCATCACACTGGAAATGCTGTTGTTGTCTTTTCTGCTAACCTGTAATCTACAAGAGGTCCTAGAATACACTAGGGAAGTCACCGTGGTTTCTGTCATCTGATACAGGCATGGCATATGTCCAATGCTTAATAAATACTCCTTGAATTAAAATTGGCATATGGATTTTAGGTGACTCTTTTACATCTAAGGAGACAATTTGTGGGGGGAAAAAAACTTCACCCTTTTCTAGCTCTGAGTCCTTCCAAGTCAACTGAAAGAGGGGGGAAAAAAGCATTCTGTTTTCACTATCATCCCTTTCAGAAATAAAGTTTCAATTTCTCTAATTTGACATCCCCTGGTTAAGCAGACCTCACTCAAAATGTCTTCCTAAAATATTGTACAAAATCATTGTCTCCACTTAAATAATAATTGTATCTTATGAAATAAACACCTTAGTTTTGTGAAGTCATTTCTTCATAGCAATCAAGAAAAGTTTGAAAACTAATACAGTAGCCCCCCACGTTGTCTGCAGTTTCATTTTCTGTAGTTTCAGTTACTCATGGTCAATCTGGTCTGAAACATTACATACAATAAGATATTTAAGAGAGAGCAAGAGAAAGACCACATTCACACAACTTTTATGATATTATAATGTTATAATTGCTTTATCTTATTAGTTATTATTGTTAATCTTTTACTGCACCTAACCTATATATTAAAATTTAGTATAGCTATATATGCATAGGAAAAAACATACTATATACAGTTTCAATACTATCTGTGGTTTCAGGCATCCACTGGTGGTCTTAGAACCACCCTATGGGTAAAGGCAGACTACTATACTTAGTATCATGCTTCTGGCTGCATACACAAAATTTTCTCTTCCTTCAGAACAAGTTCATAAAAGCATGACTATCACCTAGGCTTTGAAATGTTGATAGCCTTGGTTTAATATTTATTTTTCTAGGTAATAGAAAATAATATCATTCTTTTTGTGTGTGAGTTTCAGCAATAAACATCAGTCCAATGTAAATCTAACATCACCCCATGTGGAGCAATATACAGATACCTAATAACTTTGCTTTCTTGTTGATTAGTAGAGTTTTTACCAATCAGGGTCCCAAAAGGAAACAGATGACACATGCACAGTGGGCTAATTTAAAAAGTGTTCATTTATAAAGAGATTAGTGATAACGGTATTGTTATGGGGAAATCATAATAAGTAAAAGAGTTACCCAGGGCTGGTAGTATTCTGTCACCATTCCACTGCCAGAATGAATGAAGAGAGGTAGAAGTTACCAGAATTTGGAAAGAGAAAGTCACATAGAGAAAGATCCCTGCAAAGACCAGAGATTTTGGTGAGAGGCACTGAGTCAACCCCACAGGAAGGAACCCAGGCAAATAACCACTCAATCAGTACTCTTCTCCTTCCCTCTGGTCTATTACCAGGGCTCCCCAATGGCCATACCCATCTGAAGACAAAAGCAATGGAAACCCACTAATACAGCCCATGCAGACAGAGAACGTGGTGGGGGAGGGAGTACAGAGAATGGCAGAAAGTAGACCTGGAGGAGAAAATAGAAGATACCAGCTCAGAGGCACTAACTTGAGCTTGTCTGCCTAGGAAAGACTACCTTGGTTCCTTTGCCCTATCCATAATGTTTTTCATCACTTCCCTCTAGCAAAGAAGAAATTTTTCCTGGGCTTGCGTAGTAAATGAATATCTTAGGAATTATGCCAGAAAAATTCTTTAGAAACTCTTTATAATTTAGAGATGGTTTCATGATTCTCTTTCTCTCTCTCTCTCTCTCTCTCACACACACACACACACACACACACACACACACACACACATCGGACTTTTGGTCCAAAAAGCATCTTGTCTTTTATCTCCTTTTGGTGATTTAAAATCTATCTATCTATGGAATTGGACCTTAACAGACCTTTTCATCGAAGTGCTCAGACATTTCAATAATACATACTGCTTCCATCTGAAAAGTATTATTTTTTCTGTTAATTGCTACTGCTTGCCAATAGTATAAAATATTTATCTTGCCTTATTTGTCTATCACAATATGTCCAGTGGGTTAGATTTCCAGCATTTTATTGTACTACTTAATAAGTTTATTACTGAATGTGGCACTTAGTAAGTGCACAATTGATGTTGGTAATAATGGTAGTTGGTACTGTAGTTTGCTCTTTTGAAGATACAGTATATTTTTTCAAGGCATGGATTCAGAAATGCACTTTTAAGTGAAAAGTTCAGATGAAAGTTCTGTCTTACCAGTGCAGCAATTTCTGAAAGAACTAGAAATTGACCTTCCATATGACCCAGAAATCCCCCTATTGGGAATATACCCAGAGGGACTCAAATCATTCTACAAAAAAGATACCTGCACACACATGTTTGTTACAGCTCTATTCACAATAGCAAAAACATGGAACTAACCATACTGCCTATCAAATCTGGACTGGATTTTTAAAATGTGGCACATACATACAACCATAAAGAAGGATAAACATATGGACTTTTCAGCAACTTGGATAGGTTTAGAGTCTATCATACGCAGTGATCTATACAAAAACAAAGAACGGTGTACCCTATGTTCTCACTCATAAGCGGACCTTGAACAATTATCATAATACTATAAGAAAGGGATTGGTAGTAGTGGGAAACTGCCAGGGAAAGGGAGGTAGGATTGGCAGTTGAGGGAAACTGCCAGGGGAGAGGCACACCTCATCAACAAGGGTACCTGCATAATGAGCATTTGTATACCTAACCCTGAACTGTACCCCACATCTTTAAAATAAAAAAATTAAAGAAAGTTCTGTCTTGCAATATGCACTGTCATGAATATAAAACTTAAAAAGGCATTGCATTCTCTTGATGAATATTTGGAAGTTTAGAATAAAGACATTAAAATCCAGTGGTCTACAAGGATTCTAGGTATACCCAGATTGGCATTTATTGATTGATTGATTATGTATTTGCTGAGGCTTTATATCCTACCTTCTTTCCAAAGAGAATGAAATGCTTTATTGTCATTTCCTCCTTATTTTTTTCTAACTTTCCTTAAATTAGAAACTGACAGCTTACATCACGTTCTGTCAGAGCAATGAAACCACAGCCTAGCCATATGTTATTTAAAGACCTGGATTTCATTCACCCTAGGTGAAGTTGACTGAAGTGAAAGAGCCTGATTTATATCACTGAGCTGTCAGCAGGACAGGACTCACAGCCTCTACCTCCCATCGTGAACAAGATCTATAAAGAAAGATAAGCCTCTGTTCTTCCACCAGAGCTCTCATTTTACACAGTGCAAACTTACAGAATTTTCAAGAGCAGAACTTCAGTGGGTAAAACAGAAAGGTCTCTCAAATTGGTTTAGAGTATTCAACTCTTCAAAAGACAGTAAATACAGGAAATATAGGTTTATGGCATAATGTATCTCAAGTACTGGACAAATAATATGTGCAGAAAAAAATTAATCTGCTGCTTTGTACCCAATACAATGCCATTCAGAATGTGGGTTGTATTGGGTAAACCGTCATTTAAAATGCAAAGTTTAAAATAGTCACCTCATTCACTAGTTCATGAGACTTTCATGAATAACCTATCTTTATGCTCATGCTCTTCATCATAAGTGTTATTTTTAAATGCACCAATTCTCTTACTAATAGCTATCCTGGCCAATGTCTGTTTTAATTTATCCACACAAATTGTTAAATATTTTGGACATTACCCCGGGTACAGTTTTGTCAAAATACCTTCAGTGAAGGACTTTTTATCAACTTATCTTATTATTTGATGTATCAAATTAGATTCCACAATTCTGCTTCTAGGCTCCATGTGATGGTTGACGCTTATAATCCCAGCACTTTGGGAGGCCAAGGTAAGAGGATTGCTTGAGCCCAGGAATTTGAGACTAACCTGAGCAGCCTGGCAAGGCCTCAATTCTGCAAAAAATCAAAAATTTGGCCAGACGCGGTGGCATAAACCTGTAGTCCCAGCTACTCTAGAGGCTGAAGTGGAAGAATTGCCTGAGCCCAAGTGGACAAGGTTGCAATGAGCCATGATTGTGCCACTGCACTCCAGCCTGGGTGACAGAGTAAGACCCCCAACTCCAAAAATAATTCCACTTCTAGTTAGAATTATTCACCTGCCATAAAAAGAAAATATGAGACAAACTAAAAAGTATGCTTTTTTCTAACACCATGAAAGAATAGTGAACACACAGTAATCAAAATTCCAAAGAGGAGCGATCCCTTTCAAGATGAATAAAGACTTGTAGCTGCTCCCCTAGAGAGTTTATCAAGGATTTAAACAGGTAGATGAGCTGATCTGCCATAACCAGCTATTTGATGGAACAAGGAGAAAGATAAAACAAAATAAAATTGTATGACTAAGTGGATTGTAGAGATGGTATAAAATCTAGAAGAGCTGCATATGTGTTACTGACCTTTCTGATCCAACAGTTCCTTCCCATCTTTGCTAAGTGAATAACAACAGAGGGTAGGGTCCAAACACATAGAAAGATATCATAGACTTTTAGGTTTTGAACCACAAAACCCTACTTGCAAGTGGAACTGAACTCATCCATAAGATATTTAAAAACAGAGATGATCTGAAATTAATTGCAGCTTCAACCTAGCACTGACCCATCTCGACACTTTAAAAAATCAGCACTTTACCCTAGGTCCTGACAAAGGAAATGGCATGCCCTCCACGGAAATAAAATTACCTAGTTCAAGTTTTACTGTTTTTTATATACAATATCCATTATACAATCAAAAATTATGCAGTATGGGCTGAAACTTGAAAACAAAACCCCAGAATCAAAGCAGAAAATGGCAATAGAAGAAGATCCACTGCTTGTCAACATGTTAGAATCAGCAGATTTGGACTTTTAAACATCTATTACAAATGTTTTAAAGATGGCCATGCTTGGTGGCTCATGCCTATAATCCTAGAACTTTGGAAAACTGAGGTGGGAGGATTGCTCAAATCCAAAAGTGTAAGACCATCATGGGCAACATAGTGATATCTCATCTTTACAAAATCAAAAAATTAGGCACGGTGGAATACACCTGTAGTTCCAGTTACTTGGGAGGGGGATCAGAGGCAGTCAGATCATTTGAGTCCAGGTGGTCAAGGCTGCAGTGAGCCAGAATCACACCACTGCACTCCAACCTAAGCAACAGAGTAAAACTTTGTCTTAAAATATATATTATGCATTTTAAAGAACAGAGAAAAATACGAATGAAATGGGTGATTAGATAGGGATTTCAAAAAGATATGAAAGTTTTAAAGAAAACAAACTGAAAATACTAGAATTAAAAGGCCAAAATAAAGAATTCATTGGATGACTCACATAGTAGAATAAAAGATTAGTGAACTTGTAGACAAGTCAAGAGAATTACCCAAACTGAATAACAGGGAGATAAAATAATTAGAAGCATAAAATAGAAGATAAAACAATACAAAGCATCAGAGACTTGTGAGACAATAAAATATGGAACTGGAAGAAGACAGAATGTGAAAGTAGACATATGAAAAAATTACAGCCCAAAAATTTTTCAAAATTTGTGAAAATCATCAATTATAAGATTCATAATGCTTAGCAATATCCGTCAAAATAAATATAAATAATATAATACAAGGGACATTCGAATTAAGCTACTGAAAATAAAACACAATGTAAATATCCAAAAGGAGTCAGAGGGAAAAAAATTGCATCTATTGAAAGACTCAATAGTGAAGATCAGACAAGGTGGCGATGAAAATGGTCAGAATGCATGAATTTATGCATCAGTGAGTGTGCATAAGGGCAAATCTGTGTTGTTCATGTGTGTGTGCAAGTGTGTGCAAGTGGGTGAGTGAACATCTGACTGAGGGGAGTTGTGGGATCAAGCACCCAGGGCTCCCCTGCAGAAGTGTCTGCAATTTGCCACTGCTCTGAAATCAGCTCCCCAGTGCACAGGAACATTGCCATTCTCAGGGAGCATCTCTCAGGAAAAGGCAGAGGAGATAAGTTGCTTCCTGGCACCTGGCCAACATACCACCACCTGAGGCAACAGGCCAGGCACTGGCAGTGGGATCATGGCAAAAGTGCAGGGAGGAAATCTGGAGCTGAGCCCCACCAGAGGAGAAGTCACAGGTCAATCCCATTTTATCTGTCCTGGAACCCGGGCAGACATCTGCTTCAACTCACTCAGTTCTGAGCAGACTGCATCCTGAGACCAAGGGGCGATCTCCACACCCCTCTAGGATTGACCATCATTGGCTAAGAGCAAATACTTCAAGTGCAGGATACCAGAGAGAGATGCTCCATCTCCCATACTGGACCAAACACAAACAGGTGCAGTGGGAGTGGAAGACCTAATAGCAGATGATTTGGGGTGAGTCTTCATCTGATTCACCCCCTTTCCCCAAGAAATCCATGGGGACTCTGACCCACATGGAGAGCAGCATGATCAGCCTGCACTGAGAGCAGAGGGGAAGGTATAGATCAGAGCTCACTTCCTACAGAGGGCGAGCCAAAAGCAGTGGCACTTGGGACATGCTAGTTTAAAAAAAATAGAAAAAGGAAAGAAAACTGAAGTTCCAAAAACGGCCATGAGAGCTCATTTCTTAAAATGTATTTATTTTATTTTATCCAATTTCTCCATACATATCTTTCTGTGTGTGTCTTCTGATTTGATCTGACCCTTTTCTCCCTCTTTTTCTGCACACAGGTATATTTGAGTGTGAGTGTACCCTCGATATTGTTTTTGTTTATCTTTTCATTTGCTTGCCTGTCTGTTATCCTTCTTTCTCTTCATCTTCTGTTCTTCTCCCTTCTTTCTTTCTCTGTTCTTTTCCTTTCTCTTATCTTATTTTGGCTTCAGGGGTATACATACACTCCCACCACATGGACATATTGTAAGGTGGTGGAAGTGGGGTCCAGGGGGCCCACACCCCAGTTAATGGATACTATGATCTGCAGGTACCTTCTGAACTATAGCTCCCCCATTACACCTTAATTAAATCTCAAAACTGCAAAAAGACAGCACAGGCCCCCACCCCCGGGACATCTTCAAAATTGAACAAATCCAGAGGCTCTGCCTAAGGAAGAATAGGAGACTGAGGAAACAGAAGTAAAAACTATCTCCCCTATTACTGAGCAACAAAACTAAAGAGAGGAAAAAATGGGAAATCCATCACAAATAAGGAAGAATAAATGGAAAAACACAGGCACCCTCCCCAAACCCCGGGAAATTCAGCACCTGAGAATACATACTTAGGAACTCAAACAATGAAGAGCTTCCAGAATGACTGTTCACAAACAACAAATCCAGATACCATGGTATTGATGGAAAGGATGAATAGAAACAAAGAAAATTGATATGATAAAAGAAAGAAACTTGGAGCTTTAGGAGGCATGAAAGGACAACAGAAAAAGCAGAAATATGAGTAAATACAATAAACTAGCCTCCTTATGAGTTTTCTAAATGAGTTGTAATACTGGGTATTTTTAGTGAAATTCTATTAAAGACAAAATTGTCCTACTCAGTTCAATTAAACTGCATGATATTATAAGTTATCTGTTACTGCATATATGTCCTGACTCCCAAATTAGTTTGAAAATCTCTGATTGTTTTAAATGTCTTTTTGAACCCTTTGTTCTTATGATGATGTGAAGCGTGAACATAATCTATGTTCAATAAATGTGATAACCAAAAAAAAAAAGAAACAAAGAAAGCCAAGAATAAAGAATAACAGAGTTGATAACTGAGATGATGACAATAAAGATTACAGTAAACAAAATAGCAAAGTGACAAGGATGGAAAGCACATTTAAACCAAGCAAAAGAAAGAGTATTAGAACTTGAAGACCAAAATATGGAACTAATCTAAACTTTTAAAATCATAAAAAGGAAGCTTAGAAAGACAAAACAAAGCCTTCGAGAGATGTGTGATTATATTAAGAGACTGAACATAAGCCTGATTGGCATTCCTGAGACAGAAAGGAAGACAGAGACCATCTTGGAACAAATATTCCGTGAGGTTTTCCAAGAAAACTTCCCTCATCTCATCAGAGATGCAATCATCCAAACACAAGAGAATCAGAAAACTCCTGCAAGGCATCAAATGAAAAGACCAATTCAAGACACACAGTAATTCTCTTATGCAAAGTAGGTAAAGAAGAAAAAAATCCTAGCCGGGCTCAGTGGCTTAGCCTGTAATCCTGCGCCTTTGGGATGCTGAGGTAAGTGAATTTCCTGAGCCCACAAGTTCAAGACCCACCTGGGCAGTGAGACCTCATCTCTGCAATAAATCAAAAAAATCAACTGGGTGTGGTAGTCCATGCCTGTAATTCCGGCTACTTGGAAGGCTGAGGCGGAAGGATCGCCGGAGCCCAGCAGGTCGAGGCTGCGGTGGCCAGGAGTGGCCACTGCACTCCAGTCTGGGTGACAGAGTGAGACTCCAATTCAAAAAAAAGAAAAAAAGAAAAAATCCTAAAGGCAGTGAGAGAGAAAGTTCAGGCTACATACCAGGGAAAACCTATTAAATAACAGCAGGCTTATCTATGGAAACACTACAGGTTAGAAAAGACTGGAGTCCAATCTTCAAAGTTCTCAAGGATAAACAATTCCAACCAAGAACTTCCTACCCAGCTAAATTAAACTTCATCAGTGACAGAAAATTAAAATCCTTCCCAGACATTCAATCCCTAAGAGTTTATGCTGCCTCCAAACCAGCTCTATAAGAGATGCTTAAGAAGGTTTTAAGCACAGAAGAAAAAAAGAATGGCCACATTCTTCCCAAGAATGCAGAAAACCAGAGATGCATCGTGACAGCAAAATTGAAAACACAAACATATATAAACAAAAAAATCAAAAGAAAACCAACAAACAAACAGCAACAACAATAAACAAATAACTTTATAAGTGCCTCATAAAAGGGATAAACTCTCACATCTCAATAGTTAGCCAGAACATGATAAGAAATACAATAGCAAACTGGATAAAAAAAAGAAAAAAAAAAAAACCCAACAATATGCTGCCTCCAGGAAACACATCTCACTCTAGAGGACACTCACAGACTCAAAGTTAGAGGATGGAAAACAAATTTCCAAGTGAATGGAACACAAAAGAGGTCAGGAGTCACAATCTTAATATAAGACAAAATTTTAAGCTACCAAAAATTTAAAAAGATACAGAAGGATACTACATAATGATAAATGTTTAATTCATCTACAAGAAATATTTATCCTAAATATATATGCACTTGATACAGAAACATCAGCTTTTATAAAACAGCTACTAAGTAAAATAAAAATAAAAAATAAAAATAAAACTGACTCTAATACTATCATAGCTGGGAACTTAAATACCCCACTAACAACCCTAGATAGATCATTGAGACAAAAAGTAAGCAAGGAGATCTGAAACCTAAATTTGATGATTGACAAAATAGACTTAATAAATACCTACAGAGCACTCTAACCAACAACCACAGAATATACATTCTACTCATCACTGCATGGAATGCACTCCAAGGTCTACCACATCCTCAGCCATAAATCAAGCATAAACAAAATTGTATAAGATTAAAATACCACCATGTACCTTCTCAGATCACAGTGGACTAAAAATAAGTATCAACATCAACAAAATTCCCCCACTTCCCACAAGGACATGCACACCAAAGAGCATGATGCTGAAAAACTCCTGGGTCAACACAGAAACCAAAACAGCAATTAAAAGATTCCTGGAAACAAATGAAAATTAAGAAACATCTTATCAAAACATCTTATGAAAACAGTACTAAGAGGGGAATTCATAGCTCTATGAGCATACAACAAAAAAATAGAAAGATCATAAGTTAACACCTTAAGAAGTCATCTAAGAAACTGAAGACCATCAAAACCCTAACTTCAGCAGAAAACTCCAGATCACCAAAGTAAAAGCCCAAGAATGAGACATAGAAGACAAAAATATCACAGAAAAAGTCAACAAAACAAAAACCTGGTTCTTTGAAATTATAAACAAGATTGATGAACTCCTAACCAGACTGATCAAGAAAAAGAGAGAAAATGCCCAAATAAGACAATCAGAAATGCAAAAGATCAAGCCACAACTGATCTCAAAGAAATACAAAAGATTATTAGAGACTACTTTGCACACCTGTATGGAAAAAAATCAAAACTCTAAATGAAGTGAATGACTTTCTGACATCACACAACCTTCCAAGGTTGGAACAAGAAGAAATTGAGACCCCAAATAGACCAAGAAACTGACTCCATCATAAGAAAACTACCTACCTTAAAAAAAAAAAATTCCTGGACCAGATGACTTTCCAGTAAAAATCTACAAAACATACAAGAAGGAGCTGATACCAGTCCTATTGAAAGTATTCCAGGATATTGAGAAAGACAGAACTCTCCCCAAATCATTTTATGAAGCTAACATCACACTAATACCCAAACCAGGTAAAAATTCAACAAAGAAAAAGAACCGCAGGTCAATATCCCTGATGAATATAGATGCAAAAATTCTCAACAAAATTCTAGCAAATAGGATCCAACAACAAATTTCAAAAATCATCCACCATGACCAAGCAGGCTTCATTCCCAGGCAGGACTGACTTAACATCTGCAAGACCATAACATAATTAAATACATCAACAGATGTAAGAACAAGAACCATATTATTATATCATTAGACATGAGAAAAGTTTTCAATAAAATCCAGCATCCCTTCTTGATAAAAAGCCTTGAATACTTAGGCACAGAAGGAACATACCTCAAAATAGTAAGAGCCATCTATAATAAACTCACAGCCAACCTATTGCTAAATGGACAGAAATTGGAAGCATATGCCCTGAAAACCAGAACAAGACAAGGCTGCCCACTCTCACCTCTCCTGTTCAATATAGTGTTGGAAGTTCTACCTAGAGCAATCAGACTACAAAAGGAAAAAAGAGGTATCCAAATAAAAAAAAGAGGAAACTAAGTTATCCCTCTTTGCTGACAATATAATCCTATACCTTGAAAACCCAAGAGAGTCTGTCAAAAACCTTCTCATACTGATAAAAGACTTTGGCAAAGTCTCAGGGTACAAAATAAATTGCAAAAGACAGTCACATTCTTATATACTAACAACAAACAGTCAGAGAACCAAATAAAAAGCACAATCCCATTCACAATAGCCACACACAAAAATGAAATACCTCAGCATCTTCCTAACCAGAGAAGTGAAAGACCTTTACAATAAAAACTACAAAACACTGCTCAAAGAAATCAAAGATGACACAAACAAATGAAAAAAATATTTCGTGCTCATAGATTGGAAGAATCAACATTGTTAAGATGTCCCTCCTACCAAAGGCAATTTACAGATTCAATGCAATACCCATTAAATTACCAACATCATTCTTCTCATACCTGGAAATGACAATACAGAAATTCATATGGAAACATAAAAGATCACAAATAGCCAACACAATTCTTAGCAAAAGAAACAAAGCAAGCAGTATCACACTTCCAGACTTCAAACTTGACTATAAGGCTGCAATTATCAAAACAATCTGGTATTGTTTCAAGAACAAGCATATAGATCAATGAAACAGGATAGAGATTCCAGAAACAAAACCTCAATTTCTAAAATAACTCATCTTAAACAAAGCCTCCACCAACAACCACTGCGAAGAGAAGAACCTATTCTGTAAATGGTCCTGGGAAAACTGACTGACCACATGCAGAATATTGGAACAGGACCCGTGTCTATTACCATACAAAAAAAACAACTTTAAATGGACCAAAGGCCTAAATGTAAAACTTCAAACTATAAAACTCTTCGAAAATGCAGGAGACAGCCTTACGGGATTCAGAATAGGCAACCAATTCCTGATCAAAACCCCAGAAATCCATGCCATAAAAAATAAGATAGACAAGTGGGACCTCATCAAACTAAGAAACTTCTGCAAAGCAAGAGAAACGATCAAGAGAGCGGGGAAACAGCCCACAGAATGGGAAAAAATATTTGCCAACTGTATATCTGACAAAGGCCTAATATCCAGGATCTACAAGGAACTCAAATGTGCTAAAAAGAAAAAAAACAAACAGCCCTAATAAAAAGTGGGCAAAAGATATGAATAGACACTTCTCAAAAGAAGACATATGAGCAGCCAACAGATACATGAAAAAAATGCTCAGCCTCACTCATCATCAAAAAAATGAAAATTAAAACAACACTGAGATACCACCTAACTTAACTCTATTCAGGATGGCCATCATCAATAACTCAAAAACAGCAGATGCTGGAGAAGATGCAGGGAAAAGGGAACACTTCTACACTGTTGATGGGAGTGTAAGCTAATACAGCCTCTGTGGAAAGCAATGTGGCAATTCCTGAAAGATCTAAAAATTGGCATTCCGTACGACCCAGCAATCTGCCTTCTGGGAATATACCCAGAGGAACTCAAACCATTCTATACAAAAGAACTTGCACACACATGTTTATTGCAGCATTATTCATGATAGCAAAAACATGGAACCAATGATGCTGCCCATTGAAAGTGGACTGAATTTTTAAAATGTGGTATTATGCAGCCATAAAGAAGGACAAAATTATGGACTTCTCAATAACTTGGATGTATTTCATATCTATCATCCTCAGTGATCTATCACAGAAACAAAGAACTGAGTACCACATGTTCTGACTCATAAGCTGCCCTGGAACATTTATCATCATGCTATAAGAAAGGGTTTGGTAGTCATGGGACACTGCCAGGGAATGGGTGGGGCACATAAAATCAATAAGGGTACCTGATCTCAAACCAGGTGAAGTGCGAACCAAAGGGAGGCCCAAACTTGACCTGTACAATGACCACTTACCTACCTAATCCTGAATTGTATCCCACATCTTTAAAATTAAAAAAAATTAATAAACTCGAGGCACTTAAAAAAAAATAGTCAGAATAGATGAAGCAACCATAAGCAAAAAGAACAAAGCTGCAGGGATCACATTATCTGACTTCAAATTATACTACAAGGCTATAGTAACCAAAACAGCAGACACATGGGCCAATGGAAAGAATAGAAAATCTAGAAATAAACCCGAATACCTCTAGCCAAGACTCAATAGTAATTTGAGAGTAACAGAAGCTTCTCATTGGAAACAATGAAAGCTAGAATGACATTTTCAAAGTGCTGAGTGACAAAAGTCAGTCTAGAATCCTATACCATAAGAAATTAGGATTAAATAAAGATTTATTCTGACAAACCAAACCTGAGAAAATTCATCACCGTTGGACCCACATTCAAAATTGCTAAGGAACATTCTTCAAGCAAAAAAAAAAAAAGAGAGAGAGAGATCCCTGATGGAAGCCCAGATTAGCAGAAGTGATTATTATATACATAAGTATTAAAGACTATATTTAATATCTTTATTACAAATCGATTATTTAAAGCAACAATATTATTATGCAATTCACAACAAACATGGGAGTAAAGATAATTAGACAAACGATGGGTATAAGATACCCACTGTACAATATGATGACTATAGTTAATAACAATGTATTGCATTCTGTAAAATCTCTGACAGAGTATGTGCAGTAATGCATATGTTGATTAGCTCAATGTAGCTATTCCACAGTGTATATATATTTCAAAAAATCATGTTGTACGGGATATATATATATATTCATAACTTGTATGTGTCAATTTTTAAATTCTAAGCAATTAATTTTTCAATAAGAAAAGAATCCAAATGTCCATCTATAGGAGGTAAATAAACTGGTACAATGGAATTCTACTCATCAATAAAAAAACAAATTGCTGACATAATACAGATGATTTTCAAAAACATGCTGTGTAAAAGAAAAGCAGACACAAAAACATTGATATTGTATGAATCGAATTTATATAGAATTCAAGAGCAAGCAAGATTCATCTACAGGCTAAGATTGGGGGGATATTAACTGAGAGAAGGTAGAAGGGAAGTTTGGGGCACAGTGTCTTGATTTAGGTGGTGGAGACAAGTGTTATTCTAATGTGTTGTTAGAATTCACCAAGTTATATACTTATGTTTTGTGTATTTTATTTGTATAAACTATACTTCAGTAAACTACTATTAGCACAGAAAAACTATTAAATTCTAATAAATCTCATAACAAGTTTCACTGAGTCCCTATTTAACTTGCACTAATGCCAATTCTGTGCAACATGTTCTCAAGTATATTCTAATATTAGGCACCAGTGGGTTGTAGTGATGGTGGTGGCATGACTTGAAACAGCAATAAGCTTGATTGAAAACAGCTAAATGTGCAACTGTTTGAGCAATCACATATAACTTATTCTTCATTCTTTCATCACAGACAAGTCTGAGCATATACCAAGGAATTTAATTGGAAAGAAATAAAAAACTTTAAGCATTGAGCACATTCTTTCTATAACTCCCACCCTCCCACCCCCAAACCTGCTCAGTGAGTTGGGTGAAAAGCTACAGTCTTTGGCAGGAAAGAAATTTGAAAAGCTGTACCTGACGTCATTTGGGACTTTTTCTTCTTCCACTGTGTGAGAGTGAAGGCAGAAGCCAAATGCACCAGGAAAAATGTGGAACCAAGAGCAATGGTGAGCTGAACTTTCACTGCCAGCATAGGTCTAAACATGTCTCATCACCAGGCTTAGTTTCTCAATACTTAGCTCTCTCCTTTTCCTTTTTCAAGAGACATGCTGTCCATGTCCTTCCCTCAGTCACTATCCAAAAAATCAGCTTAGCAATATGAACCCTTCACTCTGGGTCTCTCAGTATCCTGCATTTCTAAAATAGTGAGATCAGACATATACTCACCACTCCAACCAAAATGTATCTTTGAGCACACCCCACTACAACAAAGAAGAACCTCACTTGTGCTTAGGGAGATACTTAGTCCCCCACTAGTGCAATCCTGGCCTAAAAACCTGTTTAACCAGTCTCCTTCCTCATCGTTGGCCCCAGAAGATATACAAGCTGTATCCTGGGTCACATGGAACTTCCTGAGTAGCCGACACATGTATTCACATTTCATAGATTCCATAAGCATCATCGATGTCATTGGTTTCACTAGATTCATAGATGTTATTGGTATATGAAAGGAAAAATAGAATTAAGCACTAGTACCTCCTACAGTTAGATTAAATTAATATTTAACATTCTTTGTGTGAAAAAAGCATAAACATATAAATATAGTGATTTATTTGATGTTTATGTCCAGAAAACCTGAAGCCATGCTTCAAGGAACCTGACAAAATTCTGCAACATTATTTCCCACATCAGGTATACAATTTTCACTCTCTTGAGTGCATCTAGAACACAGACGACACACAAGACAAATTTTAGTTTATTTCCTTCCATGTTCCATCTTTCCCATTTCTATTTAAACTCACAATTTAAATTTTATCTACTCTAGGAAGTCTTTTTTAACCTTTCACCACTATTCTAACACTGCTTTCTTTTGCAATCCATCTACTCTTTTTTTCGTTTTGCACTTAGTGTCAGAACTGGAACAGAAAAAATTTTAGTGTTAATTAATCAGGAATCACTGCAGGGAATTGTTACTGCAAGGTTTCCATGAAAGGCAGGGAGAGGGAATGTGTTCAGTGGCTTAAAACTTTCATAAAATGTTTTGTAGCATATCACTTTGGAGAGTCACAATATTAGCGCACTTAACTCAGCACCTGTCCATTTGCTTGGCCACCAAATTCTCTGGAATTAATATCAAATATCATTTCACATATTTTTAGATATGTAGGTTAATTCAGCCTCATCACTTACATCTTAGTATTTCCAGATCATTGCTACACTCTAACCATGAACACCTTAAAGAGTTACATCTTCCATTGCTTGTGCTTCTCTATTAACTATAGAGTGCAGTTTAATACATTCAGTTAAGTGCCTGATCATTGACTGGCTCGCTACTAATAAATATTCATGAGCTATATTTTATTTTCTATATTTTTAATATTTTCTATATTTTTGATTTGATGAGTAAAAAGGAAAATAAAACAATTTTCTCAGCAATTAAATTAACCATATGTTAAATAGTTCAAAACAATAAAATTATAAAAGTAATAAACAGTCCTTTATATTTTAAAGACTCCTATGATAATAATATCATTTACTGAGCACTTACTCTAAGGCAAACTTTTTCTTATTTAATTTTATGACAACGCTAGTGTACCAATTTTTCAGATAAGAAAACTAAAAGTCATGAGAAGTCATCAATTTTCCCAGTATCACACAGCTAAAAATGCAAGACAGCTAAGATTTCCATGCAGATCTCTAAGTTCCCACATCCTTGCTGATTAATCAGATATAGGCTAGACATACCATGTTGCAATTGTGTCATTCACCCGGTCTACACTGGAAGGTCTTCTGCTTGCTTACAACTACATCCCAGCCCCTACTAATGCACTTATTCAAAGTCTGGTCTTCAATCACTGAGTGTTGACTAGATAATGACTCTAAAAGTGTTTGCCTAGTTCAAATTTTCTCTACAAAATTCTGGTAAGGAATCTATACTGCTTCAGCTCTTTGTCTTTCTTACCAAAACACGTTCTCTCTGCCAGATCATTTTTCCTGCTTGCTATGGCCAAACAAGATAGAATGATTAAACTTATTTTCGTGGGAAGAAATCCAATGGCAGTTGTCAAATCCAGTGATTCATTCTCAGTCCTCATCTTCCTTGTCCTATCAGATTTGACACCATTGGTCCTTAAAATACTTTTTTCATCTCACTTCTACATTTCCTTCATCTTTTCGTCCCCTCTTCATGCAATTGCTGGTTCCTCCTTATCTCTGTGTTCTCCAAATTTTGAAGTGTCTCAGGCCAAAGCCCTAGACCTCTTCTTCTCTCCACTCTCACTCCCTAGGTAATTGCTGTAGTTTGAATGTGTCCCCCAAAGTTCATATGTTGGAGACCTGATTCTCAATGCAGGTGTTGAAAGGTAGAACAATTGAGAGGTACTTATGACATGGGGGTACCACCCTCATAAATGGATTAATGCTGTTATCACAGGAGTGGCTCCTTATAAAAGTATGAGATTAGCCCCCTCTCGCTCACTCTCACCCTCTCCCTCTTCTGCCATGGAATGATGCCCTCTCCAACTCCTTGGTCCCTTGATCTTGGACTTTCCAGGTTCCAGAAGTGTGAGCCAATAAATTTCTGTTTATTATAAATTATCCAGTCTCTGGTATTCTGCTATAACAATGAAAAACAGAACAAGATAGTAATCTTACCCAGATTTATGGCTTTAAGTACTGTCTATACCCTAATGATCCCAAAAGGTATCTATCTAGCATAAAACTCCTTCCTTGAACTTTCTTCACTTGGATATCTAATAGACATTGTCAACCTAAACATGTCTGGAATGAGTTCTTGATTTTTCCCTCCAGACTTGCTCTCCCCAAAGTTTTTCTCACCTCAATAAATAGAAATTTTATTTTTCTGGCTGCTTAGATCAAACTCCTTTGAGTCATCCTTGATTCCTCTCTTTACCTTATACCTTATATCTGATCCATTACCAGATCCAATTTCCTCTGTCTTCAAACTATATTCAGAAAACAATTGCTTCTTATCTTTTCCACTACCATCACTGTTTTAAGCCATCATCCTCTCCTTCCTAGATTATTACAAAAGACTTCTAACTAATCTCTTTGCTTCCTTCCTTCCTTTTCTGTAATGTACTCAACACAATAGCCTTGTGTGATCCCTTTGAAATTTAAGTCAGATCATGTCACTTCTCTGTTCAAAAATTATTTCACAGCTTCCTATCCCATTCCAAACAAAATCCAACATCCTTACAATGATCTACAAGTTTCTACACAATCTGGCCCCACCTGTCTTTCTGATCTCAGCCTCATCTTACCACAGTGGCCTTCTTTCGGTTACCTGAACACATCAGCTTTACTGTCGCCTAGAGTTTTGTAAGCATTGTTACCCAAATATCCTTATGACTGTCTTTATCATCTCCTTTAGATCTTTGTTCAAATGTTACCTTCTTAGTGAAGTTTTCCCTGGCCATGCTATCTAAAATTTCAATTTTCCACCAACATCGTCTATTCTCCTTTCCTATTTGCTCTTTAGCATTCATCACCATCTAACACAATTTGAATTTTACTTGTAAGTCTCATTTCTATGTTTGTTTCTTTGTTTATTATCCATGTCATCTCCATGAAACCACCATTGTTTAATGCTTTGTTCATTCTCCTAATTGAAATAGTGCCTGGCTCAACATATATTTGGTAAATATTTGCTAAATGCACATATAGAAGATTTGCTTTTCTACTTGAAGCCAAATATGAAGATAGATTCTAACTGGCACAGAGTCATGGTGCTTCCCAAGCAATGCCCCCACTTAACCCTGCAAATCACAATGGCTACCATGTATGAAAACTATACAGATATGATAATCTGGTGCTAAGTATATCATGCATGTGCATTCGATCTCCAGAGTAACCTTATAAATAGGTATCATTCTCAGTTTTATAAGTGAGGAAACTAAAACTTGTACAGTTTAACTAAATAGTCTAAAGTCAAAGAGCTAGTATGGACAGAGCTGGATTTCAAACTCAGATCTATACGTGTACAAAGGCCTGGTTCTTAACTGCTGTGACAGGCTGCTCACTTTTTTTAAAAAAATTGCTTAGGGCATTATTCACTCAATATTTTACACTACATCAAAATCAGGAGTTTGAATATAGTCAGACTATATCACATTGTGTTAGTCACAAAACAAACCAATCTTTTATGAAAAGTGATTAATGAACAAAAGACTGCAAGACTCTTTGATATTAGCGCTCCCCGCAAAAAATAAAAATAACTTCCTTTTCTTTTTGTTTATTTCTTATCTGTGTCCCAAGTCTGCTAATATCCTTATCAGCTACATCCTTTTCATTATTTGTTGTCATTAATTATGGATTCCAGAAATGTTAACTGGAGGTTTTTAGAGGGAGAAATTTGTATTTCCATGTTAGTTAATTTGACTAATTTTGTTTTCTATCTTTTGTTTTATGTTTTTGCCAGGCATGACAGACCTATTTTACACTCAGGCTGTGGTGAATGTAGCATTATGTTAATATATTCAAATAGACTAGAATGAAAGAAATATGGTGAAGATTTATATACATCAAAAACATTTCTTTAGTAACATGAATCTCATTTACTTAGTCACTGGCCAGGGCCTATAGAGCAGAAATATTTACATTAATTATTCTAATTAGAAAGTATGTGTGTTACATGTTTGTTATTATGTGCTAACTATCCATATCTCATATCAAATGTATACACTGGAAATGCTATTTCTGGACTAAGCAGCAAATCAGCTGAAACTTACTTGTCTTTCACCTCTAAGCAAAAGAATTGATGCAATCTATTGTATGAACTTGGGAGACCATAATCTATGCAGTAATATACCTATCACAGTCAGCAAAAGACAAGTTTCCATTTGGGATCTAAGTAGTTTTCATGAGAACTTAGCAACATATGAAATAAGAATTAAGGACTCTTTCGGTCAAAAAAATTGTGAGGATTAAAACAAGAAAAAATAGTGAAAATATATTTCAGTCACTGAACCTAACCTTAATTTCTAATCTTTCTTGGAAGAACAACTACTTGATATTTTTAATTTATGCTAAAAATATTTAATAAATAAGGCACTAAAGGTTTGACACTCTATGTCAGCTCAAGTACATAGAAAAACGTTTTAAATAAGTGAGTACACATAAGCGAAGTATACACCACTTTCTTCTGTCACTTATATTTGCAATCCATGAATAATTTCTGATTCTATGATGATAAATTTCCTTCTAATCAGAGTAGCTACAGTTATTGTGTTAAATTTACAGTTAATCACATGATGAAGTGTTTAAATAAGCTGATGTTGGAAAATGTTGCAAAAGAAAATTTGTAAACCAAACTGATATATCACAACATGTAGGTTAAAAAAAGCATAGGGAAATGTTTGGAAGAAAACACACCCAGCTGTAAAAAATGGCTTCCTCTGGGAGAGAACTGTGACTGGTGTGGGAGAAAGGAACTTCAATACTTATTTTAAATAGTCTGTGTTGTATGACATTTTCAATAAGAACATATTTAGGTATTATAAGCCAACTTACATTTAAAAAATACCAATATGTAAATGTTTAATATATGCGCATAACCTCTTCTTTAGTATATAGCACTTTGGACTAAAAAATATCAAGACTAAATTGCAGATCAACTTTGAAGGAATCTGGCATACAGTCCCAGACCCACCCTAACTAAACGTGTGACATTAGATAGTTATCAAATCTGAGTCCACAGACTTCAATGTCCTCAACAGTAAAATAAGAAAACTGAGTTCAGTGATAGCATAAGTAGCTCTCTGGCTAAATGTCTGTACGTTGACAATGAAAAGGAAGACTTTAAGTCAATAAATCACTTCTAGCTTTTGATTTTGTGGTAACACTTTTTTCTCTCTAATCACAAATTGTAATTACTTACAGGCATATCTCAGGGTTATTTCAGATTTGGACTGCATTAAAGTGAGTCATATAAATTTTTTGTTTTCCTGGTGCATATTTTGATATACTGTAGTCTACTAAGTGTGCAATAGTATTATGTCTTTTTTAAAAGTGCATATCTTAATTTTAAAATACTTTATTGCTGAAAATGATAATGATGATTTGAATCTTTAGAAAATTGTAATATTTTTGCTGATGGATGTTGATGGCTACTGACTAATCAGAGTAGTATTTTCTGAAAGTTGGAGTGGTTGTGATAACTTCTTAAAATAAGACAACAGTAACAATTGCCACATCAATTAACTCTTCCTTTCATAAAAAATTTATCTGTACGTTATGCTATTTGATAGTATTTTATCCACAGTAGAATTTCTTTGAAAATTGAAGTCAATCCTCTCAAACTCTGCTGCTGCTTTAGCAACTGAGTTTATGTAATATTCTAAACCCTTTCCTGTCAGTTCGACAATATTCACAGCATCTTCGCCAAGAGTAAACTCCAACTAAAGAAATTACTTTCGGGTCGGACTGGGTGACTCAGTCTATAATCCCAGCACTTTGGGAGGCCAAGGTGAGTGGACTGCCTGAGCCCACGGGTTCAAGAACAGTCTGGGCAACTTGGCGAGACCTTGTCTCTACAATATACCAAAATATTAACCAGCCGTGGTCACACGCATGTCGTTACAGTTTCTTGGAAGGCTGAGGCAGAAGGATCACCAGAGCCCAACAGGTCAACGCTGGGGTGACTATGAGCATGCCACTGCACTCCAGCCTGGGCAACAGAGTGAGACTCCAACTCAATTAAAAAAAAAGAAAAAGAAAGAAATTACTTTCTTTGCTTATCCATAAGAAGTAATTCCTCACCTGTTAAAGTTTTATTATGAAATTGCACCCATTCAGTCATTTCTTCAAACTCTACTTCCAATTCTAATTATCTTGCTATTTCCACCACACCTGCAGTTACTTTCTCCACAGAAATCTTGAACCTTTCAAAGTTATCCATGAGGATTGGAATCAGCTTCTTCCAAACTTAAGTTAATGTTGATATTTTGACCTCTTCCATGAATTACAAATGTTTCTTCATGGCATCTAGAATGGTGAATCCTTTCCAGAATGTTTGCAATTGACTTTGCCCAGATCTATCAGAGAAATCACTCTCTATGGTCTCTATAGTCTTAGTAAATGTACTTCTTAAATAATAAGGCTTAATAGTCAAAATTACTCCTTAGTCCATCAGTTATAAATGGATATTGTGTTAACAGGCATAAAAATATTAATATTCTTCTTCATCCTCATTGGAACTCTCGAGTGACCAAGTACATTGTCAATGAGCAATATTATTTTGAAAATAATATTTTTTCTTGAACAATAGGTCTCAATGGCTTAAAATGTTCGGTAGATCATGCTGGAAATAGACGTGCTTTGTGGTCCCATTTTTACAGCCCAGGCAAAGTAGGTTTAGTATAATTATTAAGGACCATAGAATTTTCAGAATAGTAAAGGAGTATTGGCTTCAACTTAAAGTCACCAACTGCATTAACCCCTAACAAGAGAATCAGACTGTCCTTTGAAGATTTGAAACCAGACACTGACTTCTCTCTAGCTGTGAAGTCCTAGACTTCTCTCTAGCTGTGAATGTCTTTTTCCAATAGGAGACCATTTCATCTACATTAAAAATCTGTTGTTTAGTGTAGTCACCATCAATCATCTTAACCAGATCTTCTGGATAGCTTGCTGCAGCTTCTCCATCAGCACTTGCTGCTTCACCTTGCACTTTTATGTTACGGAGACAGTGTCTTCCCTTAAACCTCATAAACCAACCTCTACTAGCTTTACTTCTGCAGCTTCTTCACTTTTCTCAGCCTTCACAGAATTGAAGAGAGTCATGACTTGCTCTGAATTAGGCTTTGGTTTAAAAGAATGCTGTGACTGGTTTGATCTTCTATCAGCCAGTCAGTGGAGCAGTCAGAACACACACAACATTTATTGATGAAGTTTGCCCTCTTTTGTAGGCACAGTTTCTGATACCCCAAAGCAATTGCAATCGTAACATCAAATCTCTCTCACTACAGATCATCATAAGAGATATAATTATATTGAAACGGTCTAAAATATTGTGAGAATTATTAAGAATGTGGCACAGAGACATAGAGTGAGCATATGCTGTTGGAAAAGGACACGAAAAGACTTTCTCAGCACAGAGTAGCCACAAACCTCCATTTTGTAAAAAATGAAAAATCTGCAAAGCACAACAAAGTGAAGAAAGTGAAGTGCAATAAAACTAAGTGTTCCCATGTATAATTTCAAAATATTCCAACTTTATATGCACACACCATGCACTTGTACATACAATATAATTCCTTCAAGAGAAAGTCAAGACCAAGGTCATTTTTGGCAGCCCTTCACATGTTTGTCTGCAGTATTTAATGACATAAAGTCTTAGTTTTGTGTCTAAATGTGAGGAAGAAAGATTCTTTAAGCATATATACATATTTTTATTACATTTTCATTACCTTAATTATTTTCTCCTCTGAAATATAAGGTTCATTCAACTCACTTTCAGAACACAGCCTCTTATGGAAGAAATGAATAACATTTAACTTTTTTCACTTTTTTTCTGTTTTATCCCCAGTTGGTATACTCGGATTAACCACCTGGAGTTAGTGCACACCCCCAAAATTTAAGTCCTCTGGGCATGGTCCACAAAACTGCCTTTACTGCATACCCACTGACTACAGGTCTAGAGGATTCCCACAATCTCACTAATGTTTGATAATACACTAGAATGACTCACGAAACTTTGGAAGGTCTTATATTTTTATCATAGTTTTATGACAAAGGATACAACTCAGGAACAGTCAAATAAAGAGACACATGGAGTAAGGTGCAGGAGATTCTCAAAGGCCAAGACTCTGTACCCTTTTTTTATGGAATCAGGGCACCTCACCTTCCTAGTATATCAATGTGTTCACCAACCAGGAAGCACTGCTGAGCTTCAGTTTCCAGAGTTTTTGCTGGAGTTTCATTACATTGAGATGACTGATTAAATAATAGGCCATGGTCTCCAGCCCCATGTCCCTCTTCAGAGGTCAGGTTGACTCAATGTTTCAACCCTCTAATCCCATGGTTATTCTTTCTGGTGACCAACCCACATGCTGAAGTTATCTAGAGACCCACAAGTTTAATAGCATAAACTCAGATACGATCTGTGGGGCTCAACAATAACAAAGACACTTCTGTCACTTGGGAAGTTCCCAGGGTTTAAGAAGCTTCATGTCAGAGAGAAAGAACAGATAATTTTTTTTATTATACAACTACAAACCTGTTGGAAACAATACTTAAATTTGATAACTTCAGCATTTCTATGTTATCAATATAGAACTACAACCAGCACAGTATATCTGATTACCTATTCCAGTAATTCAGTGACTTCTAGCAAACAGTGTACACTTTAAATTTGTGGTTGTTTTATCTCTCTACAATCTTGAGAGACAGGGCACTATTATGTGCTTTAAGCTATAGAGCTAAATTTCTTGGGTTCAATTCCAGGGCTCTGTCATATCTTAGCTCTTAGGCAAACTGCTTTAACTTTATCTCCAATGATGATTGTAAGCACTAAATTCACTAATATATACAAAATGATTAGGATAGTGCTTGCCGTTAAATGAATGCTCCCTTTTATTATTATTATCATGATAGAATGTGTCAATATTATTTATTAAATGTTTTGCTGTAGAACATAGCTTTCTAATATTATCAAAATTATCTTTAAAGTTGAAAATTCTATCCCAAGCTCCAAAAATAAAGGGGTCAGACTAAACAATCTAAATGTCACTCTCAACTCAGAAAAGTTATAATCATATAACTGGCTTCTTGTCATCTAAAAGAATTCTAACTCTGTAGCCTAACTGATATGACCTCCTTATCCAATGCCTTAATTTCTTTTATACTGACAACTTCTCATTGTAAGAATTCTAATGTAGTGATTTAGAACTGCCTTATTAGAATTATTTCTCAAAATTGAAGAAGAAAGCTCTGCCTGTATATCTCAGACAAGCTCCATTTCAGGACCATAGAACTGAGGTATCAGACAAAGTTTGAGGACATACCTAGATCTTCAGGCTTCTACCAAGGTGAGAAAGAAAAAAAGCTACTTTCTCACCTACAAAGCAAAGTCTGCTTTATCCTCCCCCTCCCAGGGAGCAGGAAATGGAGTCTGCCATCTGCCAAACTCATCTTTCGTTATTAAACAATCCACCTCTGCGTTTGTCTTTCACTCATCTTTTTTTTTCTTCAATTGATTCACAGCACTTGATGTGACAGATCATAAGATTTTATTAAAACCATTTAGGATTTCTAGCATCCTGCCATCTCTTTGTATCTGATCTTTTCTTATTATTTCACCCATAGGCTAAAATCCCACAAGTTATATCTCAATAGAAGAAAATTAAATCAAATAATTCCTCCATTTCTTTTTATCAATGTTTTGAAGGTAAAAATAACACTATGCTTTGGTGTCTTTGGGAAGCTAACATTTGATTGCTAAGAACCATTCAATCTTAATTCTGAAGAGGTATGGTTCTTAGTTCACATCCAAGTAGTCAGTAAGTAATCATTTTCTATGTACCAGCACATCTGCAATTATGTATTTGAATACATAATTGTGACATAGAATTTGAGACAAAGATTGACTCAAAGAAATAATAGAGCAGAGAGTAATGAGAATAAAGAAGTAATTTGGGGAGTAAATTAAATGACAAAAATCTCTTAATTAGGCATAAATAAAAATAATAGAGAAAATGAGGAAAAACTTTTAATACTTAAAAATGGAGTATTTTACTGGAAGAATGCTATTTATATCCTATATTTTGATTTTAGACATCTTCATTAAAATGTGGGCTTATCACTTCATGTAGCTAAAACACTGAAATGTTGGCTGCATGAGAGCCGAGTTGCATGGATTCATGACTGCCAGATGTGCATGAGACAGTGATAGTGTTGACTAATAACTCAATATCCACGTAGAGGAAAATCTTTGTGCCATACCACAGAGATTTGACCTTGCTCCTGTCTCAGTCAACATTATATAATTGTTTTAACCTAAATGAAGACACATGAAGATATTTTTATCAGATTCTCATAGGAAACCAAATGAATTGCTGATGTGATCATTGATAGGCCCAATATTCAAAATTATCTTGGTGGTATAGGAAATTTTAAACTTTCCCTCTGAAGATTAAATTAATTGACTCTGTTTAAATAAACTGACAATAAACAGACACATAGGAGAAAAGGCATACAAATTGATTAAGGTACACATGTTCATAGGAGCCAACAAAATATGATGGTTGAAGCTTAAATAGCCTGTTCATAGAAGGGAGGGCAGTGGAAGCGTAGGCAAGTTTAGAGCAAGAGTAAATGATTACTAGGGGGAAAGAATGAGACTGCAGAGCAGACAATAGCCTGGGACAAAGTTCCTCTGGGATCTGAGGGAGGTGAGGACAGAGCTATATACTGTGAGTAAAGGTTGTCTTATTTACAGACAAAATTCTCTCAGGTAATAGCTCTCAGAAGAAGAGTTGAAAAAATAGATGAAAAGTCTGCCAAGGCACACTGCCCTGGGAATCAAGATTTTTAGTTTCTTCTCCTTGCCATCCAAGTTGATTTTCTCCAGTTAATGTAGATTTGAGGAAAGGCGTTTAAGACAATTATATTCCTTCTGATTTACTTCCTTTCCTCGGATAAGGAAACTGTTGAGAGAGCCCCTCCTTACTCTTCAGAAGGGAAAGGGTGTTGTGGAGGAGACAGGAGAGGGTCAGAGAAAGGCCTTAATTCTGAGGCTCATTTCTGAGGCCTTTCAATCTTTGTTCACAGCACTCAACATGCCAAAGGGCTGTGCTTTAGAGTGTTGTTTTCTGAGCCTCAGCAGTGGTTGGAAATAACATCAAAAAACATTAGACAAGAATAAATGTGAAATCCTGCATTTAAATTTGGGATCTTTTTTTAATTGCACAAATATAAATGAAGAGAAATGTTTTCAGTACTTTTCTTATGAAAATTACCCGCTAACCTTGATTAAGGATAAAATCAATACGAGACAAAAGCATACGCCAGCCTAAAGAGGATAATAAAAACTTGAGCTTCATTTGTCAAAGAAGCGGTTCAGATAAGAATTTGAGAATATTGTGTGTGCATGGTGTTATGATTTAGGTTCAGTTTTGGATACTTATCACTGGATGACTAAGGAGATTGACTACCAAGAGTATTTGATTTACATTTTAAGAACAGGACTCAGGGTTTGTTTGTTGCTTTTTTTTTTTATCATTTACTCTGCCACAATTTTTCCCTTACACAGCTTAGAAACCAACCACAGAAGCAGTTTCTTTCTCCTCTACCACTCTTTATTCTGAAAAAGAAAAAGAAACGGAGCAAGAGGGCACTTACTTTTCTTTTTGTTCTTAACTTACCAATATTAAAGATCAGAGACATACACAGAAATTGGAGGTAAAAGCAACAGTGGTTTTCTTTGCAGTTGTTCCCACCTGGAATGGCTTTTTAGACAATTTTATCTCCTATATTGGATGGTATGAGCTACCTGGGATCCTTCCCCTTATCCAGTGTGAAGGCTGGAAAGAAACTATATTACCCATTTGTCTCAGTATGCTAGGTCCCCTGTCTAAATAGGCGGTTTTTACATGATATCATAGACTTTTTTTTATTTGTAGTACTGTAAATCAGAATATGCCACTCCAAATTATGCCAGTCTGGAATAAGGATTACTTTGAGCTGAAGCAACTGAAAAAAAACAAGCTCTCTACTATTCCCTTATCTGTGTGAAAACAGATCATAAATTCCCTTGTGACAGTGTTCCCCCACAATCACTTTTCATACCAGGAAGGAAGTAACCTTATCACCAGAGACAAGATGGCAATGAGAAAGAAACTACACAAACTTCACTAACTAGCCCTTTCTATCATTATTTTCCCATACATTGACCCTCCGATAATTTGCCATCCCTAAAAATTCACGATTCCTTTTCTTTTTCTTATCATTTCTCTTTCAGTTTGTCATCATTTGTCCCTATGAGATGCTGACCTAAAAGGAAGCGACTGAAGCACAAAATATCATTTTTAAAGTTTACTTGAGCCAAAGTAAGAACAGCTGCTCAGAAGACTCAGACTCAAGTATCTTTAGATATGAGCTCCATTTGACCTTTGTTAAAAGCTGGTTTTTCAACAACAGATGCTGGCAGGGATGCAGAGAAAAAGGACCGCTTCTACACTGCTCATGGGAATGCAAACCAATGCAACTTCTTTGGAAGACAGTGGCGATTTCTGTAGAACTAGAAATTGACCTTCCATATGACCCAGTAATTCCCCTATTGGGAATATACTGGGAGAAATTCAAATCATTCTGCAAAAAGATACCTGCACACGTATGTTTGTTGTGGCTCTATTCACAATAGCAAAAACATAAAACCAACCATGCTGCCCATCAAAGCTGGACTGGATTTTTAAAATGTGATACATATACACAAAGGAATATTATGCAACCATAAAGAAGGACAAACATATGGACTTTGCAGCAACTTGGATGGATTTAGAGTCGATCATACTCAGTAATCTATCACAGAAACAAAGAACAGAGTACCATATGTTCTCACTCATAAGCGGATCTTGAACAATTATAATACTATAAGAAAGGGAATGGCAGTAGTGGGAAACTGTGGGGGGCGGGAGAGGGTGGAGTGGAAGGATCGCTTGAGGCCAGGAGTTCAAGACCAATCTGGGTAACATAATGAGATTCCCATCTTTACAAAAAAAATAATAAAACAAAAAAAATTAGCCAGGCATGATGGTGCATGCCTGTAGCCCTAGCTACTCAGGAAGATGAGGTGGGAGGATCACTTGGGCCCAGGAGTTTAAGGTAAGTAATGAGAAACAACAATGCCATTGTACTCCAGCCTGGGCCACAGAGGAAGACACTGTATCTTAAAAAAAATTATTTAATGAAAAAATATATATATCTGGGTCTGATAATTTAAAAGGACTTGCATGCCTCGGATAAAAGTTCTTTTATTTTCTCAGGTATAAAAGCCTCCAAGTCTAGCCATTTCTTTTGGGATTTCTCTTCTTTCTATGAAAGCCCTCTCTCCACCATGTCATGTGAAAATTTTAATATTAAATAAATTTGTATTCCTTTTCTCCAGTTAATCTATCTGTTGTCAGTTTATTTCGTAGACCCAGTTTGAGAACCTAAGAAGGGAGAGGAGAAGTTTCCTTCCCTACAGCACACAGTGTGAATTTCAACATTTATAATAACCACTGGTTCCATCATCTTCATAGATATGAACTTGTACGATATAGACATTATATATATTCTTATTACTACAAATGACTTTCTACACTATAATTTACTCATAAGTAAATCCATACTCATACGTGTAGTTCTACAGCATTTTCAAATCATAAGTAATTATAAAAGTTACTGGGTTGTTAAAAAGAAGGGTAATTAACAAGTTAGCAAGTTAAAAATTTCTTTCAAAACCATTGTTCATAATAGAGGTGATACATTTTAATATGACATTCAATCAAAAGATGATTTTAATCAAATGAATGTTAGCATCATCATGCGACAGGCAGGACAAAGAAAATGGCAGAAGCCCAGTTGAGCAAATGTCATGCTACACACTACTACCATAATTTAATTCAATTTCTAATATATAAATAACATCTCTTAAAATGCGTGCACATTTTTTGGCACCTCCTGTACTTATGGTATACAACATGGTGATTTGATATATGTATAAATTGTGGAAGGTCTAAATCAAACTAATTTTAATATACATTGCTTTGAATATATTTTTGTTGTAAGAACACTTAAAATCTATTCTCAACAATTTTCAAGTACAGACTATATTATGACTAATTATAGTTACCATACAATAGATCTCATGAAATTATTCCTATCTAACTAAAATTTTGTATTCTTTGACTAACATCACCCCCACCAACTCCTGGTAAACACTATTCTGCACTTTGCTTTTATGGGCTTGTTTATTTTAGATTCCACATATAAGGGAGATAATAAAGTATTTTTATTTTTGAAAAAAATAGAAGTGACAAGGAAAATGGGAAAGGAGAAGAATCAAGGTAGACATAACTTTTCAGATTGTTGAAAGATTCTCAAGAAGGAGGAAATAGGCATGCTTTTATTCTATCAATTAATGAGCAGGAATGGTGACAACAGAGCTTTCTATTCAATGTAGGAAAAATTTTCAAGAAAGAAAAAAACTTCAGTCAAAATAGCAAGTTCCTTGTCAGGGGAAGAGTTCGAGCAGGAGTTGGGTAGTGTTCCAAAGAAATGGTAAGAAAAGATAAAATTCATGGAGTTTAAGTTTGCATCTACAATAAAGCACAATTTCAAAACTTATACACTGTGAAAATTACAAAGGGAAAATTGCTAGACTTTGCTGTACAGCTTTACAACAACAGATTTACCCAAAACATAACTACTGTTGATGAGTTAAATGATAGTAATATGTAGTCAGGTTGGAGCACACATCCTATAGGGCTGTATGAGCATGTGACTTGCAAATGGATGGCAAATTTTTGAAACATTCTGGGTTTTGTTCAAAAGAGAGAAAACAGAGAGATAAGACAACAGGAAATTTAAAAGTATGCTTATTAATGATCTCAGGAGGAAAAAAAATAGGAGAGGAAATAAAACATTACCTAAATGGAAGTACATGAATAAAATTCATCATGAGAAAACTACTCAATGATAATTCCATTAAAGATGAAGTGAATCGAAACTAAGAACTGCAAAATGAAGAAGCTATGGTAAAATAATAATTAGTGGGAAGGTTTGAAATAATTTAAGAAAATACAGACTTAAAGCTAAAATAGCCATGGGAGTTGGGCTACAGAACAGAATGTACCTGTTGCAAACATTGACAAAATAAAAATAATATTGCTATTAACAAACTTGAAAGGTGATGAGGAAAAATGGCTGCAAAATAAGGACTAATTTCCTTCTTTTTCCCACTAGGGAGTCAGTACAGACAACCCAAAATTGAAAAAATGTCTTTTGTAAAAAGTATGTTGACTGTGCACTTGATGTTTTGCATAACAAATTTTTTTTCTTAACTCCAGAGAAATCTTTCATGGCTGAAATATTTTATTTTTTAAAGAGGATCATTTGCTTTCTATTAATACTTTTCATTTCACATCCAATTTAAAGTTCTACTAAATGTAATTTAAATGTTTATGTTTGATTCATATAGGAAGTTCAAGATGATTTTATTGTGTCTCTTAGTGTTTATATTTTAGCTGTACATATTCAAAAGGAAATGTTAAGAATATTTGTAATCCAGTCCTCTTTTGATGGACAGCATGGTTGGTTCCAGGTTCTTGCTATTGTGAATAATGCTGCGATAAACATACATGTGCAGGTATTTTTTGGTAGAGTGTTTTGAGTTTTTCAGGGTATATTCCCAGTAGGGGGATTGCGAAGTCATATGGGAGGTCGATATTTAGAGCTTTTAGGAATCGCCACATGGCTTTCCACAGAGGTTATACTAGTTTACACTCCCATCAACAGTGTAGAAGTATTCCCTTTTCACCACTTCCTCTCCAGCATCTGTTATTTTTTTAGTTATTGATAATGGCCATTCTGACTGGAGTTAGGTGGTATCTCAGTGTAGTTTTAATTTGCATCTCCTTGATGACTAGTGAGGTTGAACATTTCTTCATGTGTCTGTTGGCTGCTCGTATGTCTTCTTTTGTGAAGTGTCTGTTCATATCTTTTGCCCACTTTGTAATGGGGTTGTTTGTTTTTTTCTTTTCAGCACGTTTGAGTTCTTTGTAGATCCATATACACGATGGAATACTACACAGCTATAAAAAAGAACAGAATCATGAATTTCACAGCAACCTGGATGGAACTGGAGTCTATAATACTGAGTGATCTTTCACAGCAACAAAGATCTGAGTATCACATGTTCTCATTCATAAGTGGACCTTGAACATCTATCATAATACTATAAGGAAAGGCTCAACAGTGGTGGGAATCTATGGTGGGGGATAGGGAGGGCAAGGGTGGTGGGATTAATGGTAGTCAATATCTGTCTGGGGATGGGGGGGACACTCCTTATCAACAAGGGTGCCTGAATGATGCATATTTGTATACCTAACCTTTAACTGTACCCCACAATTTTAAAATAAAAAATATGCTTAAAAAATTTTTTTAAAATAAAAAGCTCTATGGTTTAAAAAAACAGAATATTTATATCTAGATGGTAGAATTTACTGTATTATTTTATACCTTCTTAGTCATCATTTTCTGAATAGCCTTCATGTTAAAGAAACATGATATGTTTTTATAAAACAATGAAGTTATTACTATTTAAACAATGAAAGGATGAGGCAGATTAGATTAAAATTAGAATGCTGGGATACTGGAAGTAAATTCTCTTTCTTTTAATTTTAATAGTCTTAGGGGTACAAATAGTTTATGGCTACATGAATGCATTGTATAGTGGTAAAGAAGTCTGGGCTTTCAGTGTACTCACCACTCCAAACTGTGCACATTGTAACTGATAGGCAATGTTTTATCCATACATCCCTCACACCCTCCCCATTCTGAGTCTCCAATGTCCATTATATCATTTTCAGATCCTTAGTTTAGCTTCCACTTATAAGTGAGAACATGTGGTGTTTGGTTTTCTGTTCCTGCGTTATTAGTTCACTTAGAATGATATTCTCTAATTCTAATTATTTCATTGTTTTTATGAACAAATAATATAATTCTATTCCATGATAGATCAATGATAGAGATAGATAGATAGATGCTAGATAGATAGATAGATAGATAGACAGATAGATAGATAGATAATCGACAGATTCCACATTTTCATTACCCACTAATCAACTGATGGGCATTTAGGTAGATTTCACATCTTTGCAATTGTTAATTGTGCTGCAATAAACATCCAAGTGCAGGTGTCCTTTTTGTATAATGACTTCTGTTCCTTTGGACAGTTACAGAGTAGTGGAATTGCTGGATCAAATGATAGACATACTTTTAGTTGTTTGGGAAATGTATATACTGATTTCCATAGAAGTTCTACTAAGTTGCACTCCCACAAATAGTGTATAAACATTCCCTTTTCACCACATCAGCACTTGCATCTATTTTTTTTTTTTTTTTTTTTTTTTTTGCTGATTTGAGTTCTTTGTAGATTCTGAACATTAGTCCTTTGTCAGATGTATTGTTTGTGAATATCTTCTTCCATTCTGTAGGTTGCCTATTTACCCTGTTGATCATTTCTTTCACTGTGAAGAAGCTTTTTAGTTTAATTAAGTCCCACTCATTTATTTTTGTTTTAGTTGCATTTTCTCTTGGGGTTTTAGCCATAAATTATTTGCCTAAGCTGATGTCCAGAAGAGTTTTTCCTAGATTTTCTTCTAGAATTTTTATAATTTCAGGTCTGACATTTATATCCTCAGAAACCAGCTTAAATTAATTTGAGGGGAGAGCTAAGGATCAAATTTTATTTTTCTGCAGGAAGGTATCCAATTTTCCTAGCATCATTTGGTGAATAGATTGTCATTTCCTCAGTTTTGGCTGCTTTGTCAAAGATCAGTTGGTTATAGGCATTTGGGGTTATTTCTGGATTCTCTATTCTATTCTATTGGTCCATGTGTCTGATGTTTTGGTTACTATAGCCTTGTAGTATAATTTGAAGTCAGGTAATATGATCCCTACAACTTTGTTCTTTTTGCTTATGATTGCTTTGTCTATTCTGGCTCTTTTTTCTTTCTTTCTTTCTTTCTTTCTTACTTTTTTTTTTTTTTTTTTTTTGGTTCCATATAAATTTAAGATTTTTTTTCTAATGCTGTGAAAAATAATGTTGGCAGCTTGATAGAGTTTGCATTGAATCAGAAGATTACTCTGAGTAATATAATCATTTTTTAAATGTTGATTCTTCCAATTTATGAGCATGGGATTTTTTTTCCATTTGTTTGTGTCCTCTGAAATTTCCTTCCTTGACGTTTTGTAGTTTTCCTTGTAGAGATCTTTCACCACCTTGGTTAAATATATTCGTAGGTATTTTAGTTTTTTGACAGTTATTATAAACAGAATTGAGTTCTTTATTTGATTCTCAGCTTGATTGCTGTTGGTATAGCAGTGATAATGATTTGTGTGTGTCGATCTTGTGTCTTGAAACTTTACTTAATTCAATTATCAAGTCTAGCAGTCTTTTGGAGGAGTCTGTAGGATTTTCTAACTATAAAATCATATCACTGGCATACAGAGGTAGTTTAATTTCTTCTTTTCCAATTTGGACACTCTTTATATCTTTTCTTGCCTGATTGCTCTAGTTTGGACTTCCACTACTATGTTGAATAGGAGTGATAAAAATGGGCATCCTTGCCTTGTTCCAGTTCTGAGAGGAAATGCTCTCAACTTTTCTCCATTCAGGATGACATTGGCTGTGGGTTTGTCTTATATGGCTTTTATTATTTTGAAGAATGCTCCATCTATGCCTATTTTGCTGAGGGTTTTTATTATGAAGCAATGCTGAATTTTATCAAGTGCTTTCTCTATGTCTGTTGAAATGATTATATGATTTTTGGGGTTATTTTTGCTTTGTTTCTGTTTTGTTTTTGTTTTTTTTTTTGAGATGGAGTCTCACTCTGTCACCCAGACTGGAGTGCAGTGGCTGCTCCCGGCCACCGCAGCCTCGACCTGCTGGGCTCCAGCGATCCTTCCGCCTCAGCCTTCCGAGTAGCCGGAATTACAGGCATGCGCTACCACACCTGGCTAATTTTTTGATTTATTGTAGAGATGAGGTCTCGCTGCCCAGGCAGGTCTCGAACCCTCGGACTCAGGCAATTCACTCACGTCAGCCTCCCAAAGGCGCAGGATTACAGGCTGAGCCACCGAGCCTGGCTTGATTTTTGTTTTTAATTCTACTAATGTGGTGGATCACACTTATTGACTTGTGTATGCTGAACCATCTTTGCATCCCTGGATAAAGCCTACTTCATCATGGTAGATTATTTTTTATGTACTTTTGAATTCACTTTGGTATTATTGTATTGAGAATTTTTGCATCTATATTCATAAGAGATATTGATCTGTAGTTTTCTTTTTTTGTTTTATCTTTTCCTGGCTTTGGTATTAGGGTGACACTCTCTTCATAGAATGAGTTGGGAGAATTTTCTCCTTTTCAATCTGAAATACTAGAAGTAAACTCTTAAGAATTCCAAATATTCCTTGTTTTCTGAACTCATTTGTGCAGTCACAAATGGGTAGCTTCCAACTTTCTATAATTTATTATATATAGATATGCCCAGTTTTGCACAAGATTTTCTCAACTCCTCCTCTCTTGGGTGAAGATCTAATTTCTAGTATCTTGCACAAATCAATGTTGTCTCTGACAACTCATTCTCTGTATTGTAGTTACCGGTGTACTCACCAATCCTCCCATTTCAATCCTAATTCCTTGTATTTCTATAAGGTGGCACTCAATATATGTCTATTGCAATTATTATTATCATTATTATTATTGTGAGGAAAGAAGAGAAGAAGAAAAAAGAAGGAAGGGAAAGAGGAAGAAAAGAAAACATTGATTTCAAATAAAATTTTAAACAAATAAAGATGTTCAATATCATGAGACATTAAGGAATTGCAAGTCAAAAGCACAATGAGATGCCATTTATACCTATTAGGATGGTTATTATTTTTTTAAAAAAACATAAAATAAGTGTTGTCTGTTATAGAGAACTTGGAGCCCTGTGCATTGCTGGGAGGAATGTAAAGTGGTGTGGTTGCTGTGGAAAACAGCAACTCCTGTGGCAATTCCTCAAAAATTTAAACATAAAATGATCCAGAAATTCCAATTTTGGATATAAACCCAGAAGAATTGAAAGGATGTCTCAAACAGATATTTGTACACCTACCTTCATAGCAGCATTATTCAAAATAGCTAAAGAGTAGAAGCAACCCAAGTGTCCATTGATAGATCAAAACAATTTTTAAAATGTGTATATATAAATGCAATGGAATATTATTAAAACTTAAAAAAGGAGGAAAATGTTGATGCATGCTACCACATGGATGAACCTCAAAGACATCGTGCTAAGTTAAATAAACCAGCCAAAAAAATAGCAACAACAAAATACTGTGTGATTCTTCTTATATGAGGGTCTTAGAGTCATCAGATTCATAGAGATGGAAAGTAGAACTGGGAGGGAAAGGGGAATGGGGAGTTAATATTTAATGGGTATAGAGTTTCAATTGGGGAAGGTGAAAAAATTCTGGAGATGGATGAGGTAATGGTTGTATAATTATGTGTATGTTCTTAATGACAGAACTGAAACAGTTTGAAAAGAATGGCAAATTTTTGTTTATGTTTTTACCTCAAGAAAAAAAATTGAACCACAAAAGCAATTCATTTTAATAATTAATCACATTAGAGAAAATTATTTTTTAAAAGAAGAAAAGAACAAAGCACCAAATATCAAAATATACCAAATTTCTTATTTTTTATCTTACTCTAAATACATATTAATATAATATATAGCTCCTTAATGTTCCAGATGGTGGGTTTTTTGTTGTTTTTTCAGTTTGGGTTTGTTTGTTTGTGTTTTTTAGTCAGGGTCTCACTCTGTTGCCCAGGTTGGAGTACTGTGGCACAAACATAACTCATCACAGACTCAACCTCCTGTGCTCAAGTGATCCTCCCACCTCAGCTTCCTGAGTAGCTGGGACTGCAGGCACACACCATCATACCTGTCTTATTTTTTTTATTTTTTTGTAAAGATGAGGTCTCACTATATTGCCTAGGCTGGTCTCAAACTTCCAAGCTTAAGCAATCCTTTCGCCTTGGCCTCCCAAAGTGTTGGGATTATAGGCATGAGCCACCACACCCAGCCTTCTTAATAAATAGTTTTATTTATAATTTTGTCTTTAAAAAAGAATAATTGAATGAAAAAATAGCTAATCTCATTAACTAGATGTGTCCATGGCTAAAACTAACTGTTTCACTACCAGGGCTAAAAATCTCACAAAAGTCACAGCTACAAAGAATAAAAAGAGTATAAATGCAAATATCACCATACCCAAAAGCAGGAGGCATGATGGCTGGAGTTGTAAATTACACTATGTAATATGAATTCATTGTTCTTTTTCTCCCAAGGTTGATGGGTGTTAGTTTTATAAATAAATAACTGCTCAGAATTTTACAAATTTTGTAAAATTATGAGTCTTCAATATAAAAGCATTGAAACATGCCAACTTTCATTAATTGCAAGATAAATAGTTCATTAATTGTAAAAATCTACTAAGCTTTCTTCTCTCACAAACCTTTAGAAATCTCTTGGGCAGGACTTCCAACCTTCAGGTATTAACACCAAAAGATGATGATAGCATATGCTATTTGTAGTGTAGGAGGCAGTTCTTAGTTTAATTTCCTTGTTCAAAGAAAAAAATAACTTTTATCTGAGCTGCTCAAGAAGCCTTTCAAAATATAAGAATGTGCTTATATTAAAAAAAAAAAAAGATAGAGGGAGGTCAGAAAGATGGTGGCCGAGCCAGTCATACTATGCAAGTCCCCGTGTGAGTGAGTGAGTGTATGGAAAATTTTGTGTATGTGTTGGTGAGCGACTGGATGTGTGAGTGGCTGACTGAGTGAGGGGTAGGGAGCTGGCGGCCAGGGCTCTCCTGGTGCAGCAGCTGGTGCTGCAGCTGCTGGGCTTGAACTCTAGCAATTACCGGGATGCAGCAGCTGAACGCCATTTTCTTTTTCTTTCTTTTTTTTTAATTGACAAACCCTCCCTGGGAAGAAAATGCAAGGAGAGACTTTCTAAGTGGGGGCTTGTGAGCAAATGGCCAGGCCCCTGGCACAACAGTTGATGCTGCAGCTTCTCTGCTTCATCCTGGCTCTTCCCAAGTCACAGAAACCAAGCGCCATTATTTTTTTTAAAAAACGGACAAAAGCTGCAGGGAGAAAGTACCCCTCAGGCTCTCCCTCACTGGTACAGAAGGAGAGAGACTGCCAGGTTCTGGTTTTGACTCATCACTTCAGTGGTGGCAGCAAGGGCTGAGAAGGGAGTCAAGGTAAGGCAAGGTCCCACAGAGGACAAGAAAGGCACTCCCCCACCATCTTGAAGGCAGAGCAGGAAAGTGCTCCCACTCGCTCACCATGGGGCAACAGAACCAATCTCTGAGACTGGTGGATAAACTACTCAGAGATTGATTGTGACCCAGAGGGAATATCCTGAAAGCACAAACTTCAGAGGGACCTGAGTTCCAGGTGCTCCACCCACTACCCTGATCCAGCCATGGGACAAAGGTTGTGGTCAGAAAAGGATGGAGGAAGAACTCCAAGAGATCAGTGGTAAGTTTGAGGCTGACCCAAACCCCTTCCTCCCCAGGAATCCTCTGAACATCAGACCCACACAACTGGGCCACGACTGAAAGGAACATATCCAGGCGAATCCTGGACATCACAATAGGAGAACTCCATTCCAGTCACAATAGGAGAACTCCATTCCAGGATATAACTGGCCGGGGCATCCCAGCATATACATACCTGGGGAAGAGACAATCCCACACCTCCTCACCAGAGAGCTCCCTTACCATATGAGAGTGGGAAGGGAGGACTGCAGCCCCACCTACCTCCACTGCCCCTCCTTCTTCCCTGCTTTGGACACTGAGGAGAGAGAGAAAGAGGTGGCTCTGCAGGAGAGACATGATTAGAGGAACAATTACAGCGCCTGCCACAAGAAGGCAGGTTTTTTTTTTTTAATTTCAATTTTTTAAACAATTTTTTAAAAATTTTTTGACTGTTTGTTAGTTCATCTATTTTAAAAATATTTTTCCTTTCTGCATGAATGTGTATGTGAGGATTTGATCTGCTCCCTCCCAAATATTTTTTCTTTTCTTTTTCTGTTTCATTCTTCCTTTATTTGTTGTTTTCTGTTTATGTGTGTATGTGAATGACTGAGTGTTCATCTTTCAATTTTGTTATTGTTGTTGGTTTGTTTTTGCTCTTTTGTTCTTCAAGGTTTTTTTATTTTCATTTTTTATAGTTTAAGGTGTGTGTCAATATAGTGTGAGGGTTGAACCTGAATTCTTTTTTTTCTTCCTCCAGTCTTTTGTTTTTCTTCTCTCTTTACTTTGTGCTAGGCATGTGTGTGTGTTTAGTTTTCTCGGTTTTTTTGTTGCTGTTGTTTGTTTTGTTTCACTTTGTTGTTATTCCTGTTTGTTTTGGGGGGGTGTGCGTATGTGTTCAATTGCTTTTTCATTGGTTTCTGCTTTGCATCATCATATAGAGTGGAGGTGGAGAGTGGGTCTCAGGGAACACATACCACAATAAGTGAACATTTTAATTTGCAAGTAGTTTCTGATTCCTAGCACCCCATCCCCCACTTTATTTGAATTTCAAAAACTGCAAGAGACAGCAAAGCTTTCCCTCCACCATCCTATTTTAAAATAGAACAAATTCAGAGCCTGGATCAGGGAAGAATAGAGGATTGAGCAAACATCAGAAGGCAAAGCCTCTCCCACTGACACTGAATAACAGAACTAAAGAGAAAAACAAGAGATCTGTCACAAATGAGGAAAAACCAAAGGAAGGCCTTAAGCAATTTCAAGTGTACCAAAGACAAAACTCCTGAAAAATCAGACATGAGTGCCCAAACAATAGAAGTCACCTACGACTGTCCCCAGAATATGACAGGGATTAGGGAATGGATGAAAAGAGTGAATAAGACTCAAGAAAGACAAGATGCAACTCTGAAAGAACTTATGACAGAAATTTTGACAATAAAAAATTTCATTCAGGAAATAAATAACACGATGACAAGCATGGAAAGCAGAATTAACCTAGCTAAAGAAAGAATCTCAGAACTTGAAGACCAGAACATGGAATTAATCCAATCTGTAAAAAAAACATGAAAGAAGACTAAGAAAGAAAGAACAAATTTACGAGAGATGTGCAATTATACCAAGAAGCCAAACCTATGCCTGATTGGTATCCCAGAAGAAGAAAGGGAAATGGAGAACAACTTGGAGCAAGTATTCCAGGAGGTAATCCAAGAAAACTTTCCCCATCTCACCAGACATGTGACCAGCCAAGCATAAGAGATGCAGAGAATGCCCACAAGACATCAAATGAGAAGACCAACCCCTAAACACATAGTAACTCACCTACACAAAGTAGGCACAAAAGAAAAAATCCTAAAGGCAGCAAGAGAGAAAGGTCAGACTACCTACTGAGGAAAACCAATCAGAATAGCAGCAGACCTATCAGCAAGAACACTACAAGCAAGAAGGGACTGAAGCCCTATAGTCAAAGTCCTCAAAGATAAACAATTTCAACCAAGAATTTCCTATCCAGCCAAGCTCAACTTCATCAGTGATAGAAAATTAAAATCCTTCCCAGACATTCAATCCCTAAGAGATTATGCAGCTTCCAGACCAGCTCTACAGCAGACCACACAAAAAAGTATTAAGCACAGAAGAAAGAAAGAAAAGAATGACCACACACTTCCCAAGAGAATAGCAGAGCACAGAATCAACAGAAAATACAATGCAACAAGAAATTGGAAATACACACATACACTAACCCCAAAGCCGAAAGAAAGCCAGAAAACAAGAAAAAAAGTTTTATAAGAACCTCATGACAGCAATAAACGATCACATTTCAGTAATCAGCCTGAATGTGAATGGATTAAATGCACCACTGAAAAGACACAGAATGGTAAACTGGATAAGAAACCATAACCCAATTATTTGCTGCACCCAGGAAATTCATCTCACTACAAGGGATGCACACAGACTCAAAGTTAAAGGATGGAAAACAAGTTTCCAGGAAATGGATCACAAAAGAGGGCAGGAGTTGCTATCTTAATATCAGACAAACAACATTTAAGCTATGAAAAATTTTAAAAGATACAAAAGGGCACTGCATAATGATAAAAAGTTCAATCAATCAACAAGAAATATCCATCCTAAACATATACGTACCCAACACAGGAGCACCAGCATTTATAAAGCAACTACTAAGTAAACTAAAAAAAGATATTGACTCTAACTCTATTATAGCAGGGGACTTGAATACCCCACCCACAGCCCTAGATAGCTCATTGAGGCAAAAAATCAGCAAGGAGATCCAGAACCTAAACTTGACACTCGACCAAATGAACTTAATAGATACCTACAGATTATTCCACCCAACAACCACAGAATATACATTCTACTCATCACCACATGGAACATCATTGTGGTGATCAATCACATCCTTGGCCATAAATCAAACATAAACAAATTCCTCAAGGTTGAAATCTTGCCATGTACACTCTCAGACCACAGTGGAATAAAAATAAATATCAACAACATTTCCTCAAAGCCCACAAAGACATGGATACTAAACAGCACAGTGCTGAATAACTACAGAACCAACAATGAAATCAAAGCAGAAATTAAAAGATTCCTGGAAACAAATGAAAATGAAGAAACATCTTATCAAAACCTCTGGGATGCCATGAAATCAGTTCTAGGAGGGGAATTTATATCTCTACAAGAATACATCAAGAAAATGGAAAGATCACAAGTGGAGAGCCTAACAAATCACCTAAGGGAGCTGAAAAGAGAAGACCACCAAAACCCCAACTTTAGCAGAAGAATCCAAATCACCAAAATAAGAGTCCAAATACAGGACATAGAGAATAAAAATATCATAGAAGATGTCAACAAAACAAAAAGCTGGTTCTTTGAAAGAATGAACAAGATTGATGGGCCCCTAGTCAGAATGACCAAGAAAAAGCGCAAATAAACACAATCAGAAATACAAAAGATCTAATCACAACTGACCTTGAAGAAATACAAAAGATTATCAAAGATTACTATGTACACCTATATGGAAGCAAACTTGATAGACAAAATGAAATGGAGGACTTTCTGACAGCACACAACCTCCCCAGGTTGAAACAAGAAGACATTGAGACACTATTTAGTGTCTATTTAGACCAATAACAACCCAGGAAATTGACTCTGTCATAAGAAAACTACCTACACAAAAAAAGCTCTGGATCAGATGGCTTTCCTGCAGAATTCTACCAAATGAACAAGGAGGAGCTGATACCAATCATTTTGTAAGTATTCCAGGCAATTGAGAAAGATGGAATTCCCCTCAAATCATTTTACAAAGCTAACATCACACTCATACCCAAATGAGGTAAAGAGCCAACAAAAAAAGAGAACTACAGGTCATTATCCCTTATGAACATAGATGCAAAAATCCTCAACAAGATTCTAGCAAATCGGATCCAAAAACACATTTCAAAAATCATCCACCATGACCAAGTAGGCTTCATCCCTGGATGCAGGGCTGGTTCAACATTCACAAGACCATAAATGTTATTAAATACATCAACAGATGTAAAAATAAGAACTACATGATTATCTCATTAGATGCAGAAAAATTTTTTGATAAAATCCAGCATCCCTTCTTGATAAAAGTCCTCAAACACCTAGGTATACAAGGAACACACCTCAAAATAGTAAGTACCATCTATGATAAACCCACAGCTAACATATTGCTAAATGGACAGAAACTGGAAACATTTCCCCTGAAAACTGGAACAAGACAAAGCTGCCCAATCTCACCCTTCTTGTTCAACATTGTGTTGGAAGTCCTAGCTCAGGCAGTTAGACAAGAGAAGGAAATCAGGGGTATCCAAATAGGAAAAGAAGAAGTCAAGTTATCCCTCTTTACTGATGATATGATCCTATACCTTGAAAATTCAAGAGAATCTGTAAAAATCCTGCTTGCATTGATAAAGGACTTTGGCACAGTATCAGGGTACAAAATAAATGTGCAAAAAACAGTTGCATTCCTATTCACTAACAACAAGCAGGCAGAGACCCAAATTAAAGCACAATCCCATTCACAATAGCCACACAAAAAAATGAAAATGAAATACCTTGGCATCTTCCTAACCAGAGAAGTGAAAGACCTTTACAATGAGAACTACAAAACACTGCTCAAAGAAATCCAAGAGGACACAAACAAATGGAAAATTATGCTCATGGATAGAAAGGATCAACATTATTAAGATGTCTATCCTACCAAAGACAATCTACACATTCAATGCAATAGCCATTAAATTACAAATATCATTCTTCTCAGACCTGGAAATGACAATACAGAAATTCATATGGAAACAGAAATGACCACAAAAACACAAAACAATTATTAGCAAAAGAAAGAAAGCAGGAGGTATCATACTTCCAGACTTCAAACTTTACTACAAGGCTATAGGAATCAAAACAGTCCGGTAGTGGTACAAGAACAGGCACATAGACCAGTGGAACAGGATAGAGATTCTGGAAGCAAAACCTCAATTTCTCAAGCAAATCATCTTTTTTTTTTTTTTTTAGACTGGAGTGCAGTGGCCGCTCCTGGCCACCACAGCCTCGACCTGCTGGGCTCCGGCAATCCTTCTGCCTCAGCCTTCCAAGTAGCCGGAATTACAGGCATGTGCTACCATGCCCGGCTGATTTTTTGATTTATTGTAGAGATGAGGTCTCGCCTGCCCAGGCGGGTCTTGAATCCGCAGGCTCAGGCAATTCACTCACCTCAGCCTCCCAAAGGCTCAGGATTACAGGCTGAGCCACCAAGCCTTGCTAAGCAAATCATCTTTGACAAATTCTCCAACAACAACCACTGGGAAGAGGAGAACCTATCAGTAAATGATGCTGCAAAAACAGGCTGACCACATGCGAAGATTGAAAGAGGACACCTACCTATCACCATACACAAAAATTAACTCTAAATGGATCAAAGACCTAAATGGAAAACCTCAAACTATAAGAATCTTAAAAAACGTAGGAGACACCCTTATGGAAATTGGAACTGGCAACCAATTCCTATTCAGAACCCTAAATGTCCATACCTTAAAAAATAAGATAGATATGTTGTACCTCATCAAACTAACAAACTTCTGCAAAGCAAAAGAAACCATCAAGAAAAGAGGGAGACAGCCCACAGAATAGGAAAAAATATTTGCCAACTGTATATCTGACAAAAGCCTAACATCTAGGATCTACAAGGAACTCAAATGCACCGAAAGGAAAAAAAACAAACAGCCCTATAAAAAAAAGTGGGCAAAAGACATGAAAAGACACTTCTCAGGAGAAGATATACGGGTAGCAAACAGTCACATGAAAAAGTGCTCAGCCTCACTCATCATCAGAGAAATGCAAATCAAAATCACATTGAGATACCACCTAACCCCAATAAGAATGGCCATCATTAATAAAATAAACAGCAACAGATGCTGGCAAGGATGTGGAGAAAAAGGAACGCTTCTACAGTGCTGGTGGGAACGCAAACTAGTGCAACCTCTTTGGAAGACAGTGCAGCAGTATCTAAAAGAACTAGAAATTGACCTTCCATATGTCCCAGCAATTCCCCTATTGGGAATATGCCCGGAGGAACTCAAATCATTCTATTAAAAAGATACCTGCACACGTATATTTGTTGCGACTCTATTCACAATAGCAAAAGCATGGAACCAACCATATTGCCCAACCATATTGCTGGACTGGATTTAAAAAACGTGGTACACATACACAGTGGAATATTATGCAGCCATAAATAAGGACAAACATGGACTTCACAGCAACTTGGATGGATTTAGAGTTGATCATACTCAGTGATCTATCACAGAAACAAAGAACAGAGTACCATATGTTCTCACTCATAAGCGGACATGAACAATTATAATACTATAAGAAAGGGACTGGCAGTAGTGGGAAACTGTCAGGGAAGGGGGGTGAGATTGGCAGTTGAGGAAACTGCTAGGGGAGAGAGGGGCATACCTCATTGACAAGGATACCTGCATAATCAACGTTTGTTTAATTTAACCCTGAATTTTACCACACATCTTTATAATAAAAATATATATCTATATCTATCTATATAGAAGTGGAAAAGTGACACCAAGTTTTAAGATCTAAACCAAAGCTGTAGTTAGGGTCTTGGTAAAGAGGAGACAAACCCAAAACGTTTGGGACTTAATAACTGGTTAGATAATTGAGATTGAAGAGAAATGAAAAAGGATAACTACAAATTTACAATCCTAAGAGTAAAATGCTGGCAGTGATTGTGAGAATAAAATTAGAAACAACAGTCGGAGTTAAAAGATTGGTTCAAATCATGTCTTGTTTGTAAGGAGTCAAGAGGCAGAAGATAGCTATCCTATAGAAAAGAAGCAGAAACTTCAGAAGAGATGAGGAATCAGGATCAGAGAGGCATGTTTACATTTCAATGTCAGGTCAAACCCCAACAGTCTCCCCAGATATTATGAACCTATGGCTATAGATTACAAAGCCCACAAAGCTAAAATCTCATTTGGTTTAAGGGCAAAAAACATTGAAAGGAACCCAAGTAAAATAATTTCTTTCCATATTTTCTTCTAAAGAAATACTTGCAAAATGAGAAAAAATACTCTCTTTCCCAGTGTAGCAAATAGTCTATGACCTTATAATGTGATTAAAGTCTATTGGTGTTGATAAGAAAGGGACACTTAATTACATGCTGCTTTTCGTATTCTAAGTGCTTTACAAGTACTGTATTAACTAATTAATGGCAGAAAACCTGATGTTTCTTGGAGAAGACTGCTGGGGGTTTTTTTCACCTTTTAGATGAACGTTTTCTTTTTAATCTGGAAATACAACATGCACAAAATGGGTGATATTTAAACTTTTCAGACTAACGATTATGGCAAGCAGTTCATTTTCTTAGTATTTCCAGAGTTGAAGTACAATTAAAAAGAATGTAGGTAAGCTATCTAAAAATAGAAATAGCCCTAATCTGGCTCGTAAAGCCCCATCTGGTGAGAAACAGTGAGCCCTGTGAATGATGAAGGAACAATTATGTGAAGATACTTGCCTGTGGCTTCAACATCCTCCAGAAGCAGATGGTTAAGGGCACCTATTCCCACCTGTATCAAGCTCCCTAACATGGATTCAAATGCAGATTTTCTTCTTCATTTTCAGTAGTCTTAAAATTAATGATCACCAAGCATTTGTCAAAGGAACATGGGTAATACAGTGTATTTCCTTTGCAGACAAATGTTTTTGGCTCATGCAGAAATTTCTTGAGTGCTCATTTGAGAATCTGGATCAGGATATCATTCAGATAATAAAATTCCCTCTGCTTTAATTCATACGCAAAATGGTAACCTGCTGTTAACTAATCAGTTATTTTTCTATTATTTTGTCGAAAAATAATATACTCTGTTCTTTATTTCTGCTTTCCCAGATCTTCTCTGTCTATAAAGTCAACTTCTTTGCTCAGCTCTTTGGAACATTTATTCTATTTTATAATAGAGAGTGTTGCTCTCTTCCAAAACCACAACTAAAACCAATTAAGATCTTTAAAGTAAATTTATTATAATTTTGTCTTTTGGCAGTATCATTCACAATGTTAAGTATATAGTGATGACCATACATTAAAATTTTGCTAACTGACTTTGACTATTAGGCAGTCAAGAAAAATACACACATGTACACACAGGTATACCCACATACTTTATTTACCTTCTTCCAGCTGTATAATAACAGGCTGGTTCTAACAGAGACTTTGAGCTCTTTCTAGGTAAGATTAACCTCCAAAGTTACTAGAATTGGAAAGACTTTGACACCTTCATTTCTGAAGTACACATATTCTCAGATCAGCAGTTCCAAAATCAATTTCTAGAGGTAGAATCAAGCTTGCTACTTATCTTGTTACCTGAGCTTTACAAATACAATTATAGTAAGTTCTCAATAGTTAATAATTCTCAGTCTATCTTGGGTTATTCATACATTGTTATGACTCAAATATTTAAAGAAAATGCTTTCTGATCTCTGCTTGTGTGCCCTTCAATAATGTAGCCCAGAGATCACAAAGTCATAGATTATAATTCTAGTAAATACTTTCTTAGAATTGTTCTCTTTGCCTATTCTTCCCAGCCAGTCTTTAATCAAAACAAGACCTGAGCAAATATGCACAAATTCTAATTTGTTCTATCCAGGCAAATTTTAAATCTCTCTTGCCTATTTCTAACTCTGTTATTTATATTTATGATATAATATTAGCTATATTTATATAGATCTAGAGAAAAGCAATTGCAAAAATTTGTCAAGAATTCTCTTCAGAAAATTGTTCTCATAATAAGCACAAATTGTTAGCATCTATCACCATACGATGTAATCCTATAAAAACCTATTCTAGCCTCATCCCCATAAGGTACCACTCTATTACATTAGAATGACAAATGGCAAAATTTTTGGCATGACACTTAAGCTATTTCAGAATTCTACAGGGAATACTAGAATATTACCAAGGTTTTCTTATAAGCAACTACAGCTAAAAATCAGCATCATATTCTTAAATCAACTGATGTCTTTCCTTCACAATATTTATTTCTGGCAAAACAATTTTCAACTAAATACAGCTATATCATAAGATTAGCATAAACATGTGCCAGAGGTAAATATGTCATTGTGTGTTTAAAGAGATAATGGTTAAATATTCAGCAATAAATAGATTTTTGTTGATCTATCGTAAGGTCAACATAAAAAAATACCAGTAGTAAATATGCCACTATGTTTTTGAAGAGATAATGGTTATATATTAAGCTTAGTGATAGATGTGATACTTTACTCCATTGGGGACAGCCATATTATTCTATCCCACAAAGCAACAAATTCTCAATTATATCTGATAATTGGATATGAGTAATTAGGATTCACAGATAAAGCCCAGATTTATATTAGCCCATAGCTAAATCCCAGTCATCCATTTCTACTTGTAGGAAGTCATACTTTGGGAGTAAATACAAATGCTGGATAATTTGTCCCTAAATCTCTCTTCCATTTCCTTCCACTCTCAGATTAGCTGTTAAATTGCAATTCTCTCTTTTCTATGGCATTATTATTCAGTTTAGTGCAATATGGTGCCATTATATATCTTTGATTTTTATATTAGTTTAATTTTTTGTTAAAATAAAACATTTTATGTATTTTTTCTGAGAATATTCTATGAGTCTTTACTGTGAATTTTTTAATTTTTATAACTTGGTGCAAATCAGAAATACTCACAACTTTTTTATCCTAAAGAAAATTTTTTACCACTTGACAATTTTATACCTTTTCCGGAGCCCTTGGTTATGAAGGGTAGCAGAATATGCCATCCCAAAATATAAAACTTTGGCATAAGAATTGTTGAGCTGAAGCCAATTGAGAAGATCCAGATACAAGAAAAGCTCTCTGCACTCCCTTTATTTGCCTTAAACAGGACATAAATTTACAAAGGCAACCCCTCTCCCATCTCTACCAGGAAGAACAAAGATTGATCTCCAGTGACAACTTTAGACCCTTGTCAGCCTGAAGATGGTATCAGAGAAGTGTACATAACAAACTGTACTATTGTTTATCTACCATTAGTTTCCCATTTATTTACCTTCCCACAAGATGCTGCCTTATGATACTCAAGGTCCTTTTTCTTTGCCTTGTCATTTATCTAATAATTTATTGTTCTTTGTTGAAGAAGTTGTATAAGCCAAGTTCTAAGCCACCTTTCTGAGAGTTACTCAGTTGATGTTTTCCCCTATCTATATATAAACTTTACATGTTCATAAACTTATGCTTGTTTTCTGGTTTTTGTTTTGTTTTACTTTAGATTAGAATATATAGTTTATTTAGAAATTAAATGAGAGAGAGGAGATTTACCTCCCCGAAGTAGGGGAGGGAGCCAAAGCTAAGAAAACATGACAGCCACAGCTCAAAGAGCACAGGGCCAAACCACAGCTGAGCAGAGCAATGGCCACTTTTTGTTGTTAATTCATCTTTTGTTGCAGGAGGTTGCAGATAAGAACTGTGAAGTATAGAGGGAAAGTTATTGTTTCCTCCCCTATGTTCTCAAATACAACAACTGTAATAGCTAACGACTGTCAAGTATTTGATCTACACCAGCCAATGTGCTATACACTTTATATTCCACACTTAGATCTAGGCAAGTGAAATTATCATCTTCATTTTGACATATTAGCCAACTGATAGCCATAAAGGTAAATTAATTTTCCCAAGTTCCACCAAGTACTAAGAGATGGAACAGAGAATCACTTTTAAACAATTGATTCCAGAGCCTGCATTTTTAACCACTCATCGTGTTTCTTCTTCACAGCTACTCATATTTGAATCTGCCTGTAATCTTATCTGATATATGTCTAGGATATATGTAAAACAATTATGTGTGCAAAGGTTCTAGTTTCTCAGATCAAGCTCTACTCAAAAGCAGCTTAACCAATAAGAGACATGACAAAACAAACCCCAAACATAACCAAGAGCCTAGAAGTAGGACAGTCACCAGGACACAAGTTCTTACTCTTTTCTGTTCTGGCATGACCATCCTCTCATGGTCCCAAGACAGCTGCAGTTCTAAGCATCATAGGTGACAGACAACACCCAGTGAAGAAAAGGGGCATTTTATACTGGACATCTGGTTTTGGTTTTTGTTTTCTTTTTGAGTTAAAGAAACCTGTCCAGAAAACCTCCTGCAGACCAAACTTTGGTTTCCATTAGCCATTTTGGGTCATCTGCTTATGCCGGAATCAGTCACTGTCAAGGGAGATAAGACTACCTGACTAGCTCAGACCAATCATGATTTACCCTCTGGGGCTGGGAAGAGGATGACATTCACTGAGCATATATAGTTGAAAACCCTGAATAAAAATCAGGAATGTGCCTGCAAGGAAGAATAAAGAGAAATGGCTGTTGAATATGTATCCAATAGCACCCATACATATTTATATATCTATCTATCTATCTATCTATTTATCTATATGCTTATATATAGATACACACACACACACTTTTATATGTGTGTATACATATATGGAGATATATCCCCATAAATACATGTGCATATGTGTATATACATGCCAAAGTGTCTGGAAAAGTTGCCCTCCAGAGGAGTTATTGTTGACATTCACCATGAGAATTCAACACTATTTCCTTATTTAGAAATAAGAAGCATTTGTCCTTACTTTTCTTTCAGCCCTACTTCTTAACTTCCACCCAAAAAAAGCTTTGTGCTGTTTGTACTGGAGCCATCTCAAGAAAGAAAGAAAGAAAGACAAGGAGTTTGGCAACTGCAGAAGCGTTGAGATGGTATAGGAAGGAGAGAGTCAAGAGCAGGGAGCACAGAAATCTAGAAAGTTTCAAGCAAGAAGAGAAAAGCAGGAAGGAAGCCCCCAGACGGCCTCCAGTCCCTGCCTTTGCAAACTTGAAGGCTTCATTTAGAAACCACAACCATCATGCTTTCCATAAGAAGTAAATTTAGTGCTTATGCAGAATACCCAAGGTGCCCCTCCTTTCTTTTCTTTTCTCAACATGATCCCCACTTCAGATCCTGTCATTGTCATTATTCAATCTCAGCATTCCTCTTTCTAAGCTCTGACAGCCCAAAGAAACATCTTCTAATGAAGATGGTATTTGGGGCATGTCAAATTCCAGCCAGGAGGTGAGGCAAGCTGAAGCATCCAAGTAAGAAAGAAAATACTGGCAACTACCTTACATATTGGATTTGCTTTTTATCCCCAAAGCAAACACACCCTAAATACACTGCATTGTCATCAAATTGATAGAATATACAGCACATCATTTTCTATCTGCAAGAAGTTTTCATAAGCAGATTTCTGATTTCACTTTCCTCACACAGCTAGGTATAAAATAAGGGTTGATCAGTCTGGCTGCAAACTCATTTCCCCAGCCAGAAAAGAAGGGAAGGAAGAAGGCTATATCCAGAGTTACCTGGCACTAGTGAGCTGATGGAGGAATTTTCCCTTATCAGAGCTGATTGGTGGGATTTGCAAGGGAGCAAGCAGAGCAAAAGCACACACAGCTACTGAAGAAGGAAGACAGGGTATTGGTTAAATGGAGAAGCACATAGGAAGAGCCCATATTTGGAGCCAGGATATCAGCGAGCATTAGGATTCATATACAGCAGGTGCACAGAACTGCATGGGACAAGAACCTAGGGTCACAGCTGAGGCAGACCCTGCAAGAACTGGGGTTATTAGGATCTGGGCAAGCCTCTGTCCCTGACTGTTCCATATTCTACAGTCCACCCACCTCCAAAATTGTTCCTTTAATTTTTCCTTCTTAAAGTTTCACAAGAACTACACTTTTACTTCTCATTGTTTTCACAAGACTTCACTGTCCCTCTTATTCTACTTTTTGTTCTATTTATTAGTTAAATGTATTGTTCCATTTATTGGTTCTGTGTATTATTAAAGAAATTATTTCCCATTCTTTCTCTACTGTTAGATTTCTTTAAGTGTAGAAGGATACACTCTTGTGGCCAGAATAAAGGTATCAAGAGGGTTTTGCCTCCTCTCTACTTATCACTTCCCTCAACTCAAGACCCAGAGTTCTGACATCAGCAGAGCCTCTGCCTCCCAAACTCTTATTTTGTCTGTTACTGGAAAGTCAGATCAAGAGATAAAGCTAATGAAAAACTACTTGGCCGGGCTCAGTGGCTCAGTCTGTAATCCCAGCACTTTGGGAGGCCAAGGCGAGTGGATTGCCTGAGCTCACGGGTTTGAGAGCCACCTGGGCAACTTGGCGAGACTTCGTCTCTACAATAAATCAAAATTAACTGGCCGTGGTAACACACGCCTATAGTTCCAGCTACTTGGAAGGCTGAGGCGGAAGGATTGCCGGAGTCCAGCAGGGCGAGGCTGCAGCGGCTGGGGGTATGCCACTGCGTTCCAACCTGGGCAAAAGAGTGAGACTCCAACTCAAAAAAAAAAAAGAAAAACTATTCAGCAGCTCAAATTCTTAATGAACTATCAAATCAATAGTTGAATCTTAAGCATGGTAATTCACAGGGAACATCAGGTACTTCACAGTTTGCCAACAGCCTCATATTTGTCTCAAACAATACCCAGAATAGCAGCCCCATTCTTCCCACCCTTATTCATCCCAAATATTTCCTCACTGGTGCTCACTGATGAGCAAGGAACAAATCAAATTCTCAGGAAAGTCATAGGTTACTCTAGCAGTATAAAAAGTCTTTTCTTTTGGAAATTTGTTGGTTGAATTGTGTCCCCACAAAACACATATGTTGAAATCCTAACCTCTTGTATTTCAGAATTTGACCTTATTTGTAAATAGGTACTTTACAAAGGTAATCATGGTACAATGAGATCATGAGCATGGGCCCCAATCCAATATGATGCTGTCCTTATTTAAAAAAGAAAATTTGAACCCAGGGTTTTCTGGAGGAGGTGACAAGGTGTTGTAATCATGATGCCCCACTGTCCTATAGCTAGATCCTATGGTCTTAAAGCACGTAGATATAGACAGGAATGAGGATGGTTTCCATACACTGATATGGAAAGATCTCTAGAATATAGTAAGGTACAGAGCAGTGTGCACGGTATGTCACATTTTATTTAAGGAGTACAAGGGGATAAGAATATACAGATATATGTACTTATATGTGATAGTCATAGATTATACATAATATATGAAACATAATATATAATGTGCAATATATAATAATATAATAAGTGCTAATGTACACTAATTCTCCAGAGAAACAGAACCAATAGATGTGTGTATATAGGAAAAGATTTTTTTTTTTTTTGAGTTGGAGTTTCATGCCGTCGCCCAGACTGGAGTGCAGTGGCCACTCCCGGCCACCGCAGCCTCTACCCACTGGGCTCTGGCGATCCTTCCACCTCAGCCTTCCGAGTAGCCAGAATTACAGGCACGCGCTACGACTGACTTTTGATTTATTGTAGAGATGAGGTCTCGCCGCCCAGGCGGGTCTCGAACCCGCAGGCTCAGGCAATCCACTCACCTCAGCCTCCCAAAGGCGCGGGATTACAGGCTGAGCCACCGAGCCCGGCTGATTTTTTTTTTTTTTTTAATTTTCAGTTGGAGTCTCCCTCTGTCACCCAGACTGGAGTGCAAGTGGCATGTTCCCGGCCACCGCAGCCTCGACCTGCAGGGCTCCGGCGATCCTTCCGCCTCAGCCTTCCAAGTAGCTGGAACTACAGGCGCGCGCTACCACGCACAACTAGTTTTTAATTTATTGTAGAGATAAGGTCTCGCCAAGTTGCCCAAGCGGGTCTCGAACCCGCGGGCTCAGGCAATCCACTCACCTCGGCCTCCCAAAGCGCGGGATTACAGGCTGAGCCACCGAGTCCGGCAAACAAGATTTATTTTGAGAAATTGGCTAGTTCAATTGTGGAGGCTGGCAAGTTCAAAACTTGCAGAATGGGCTGAAGAGATGGAGACCCAGAAAGAGCCAATGTTGCCGTTTAAATGTGAAGTCTGATGGCTGACAGAATTCCTTCTTGCTCAGGGAAGGAGGTCAGTTTGTTGTTTTATTCAAGCTTTCAGTTGATTGGATAAAGCCCACCCACATCATGAAAGGCAAACTTCTTTACTCAAAGTTCAGTGATTTTAATGTAAATCTCATCCAGAAACACCTTTACAGAAATACTAGAATAATGTTTGACAAATATCTGGGCATCGTGGCCCAGCCAATTTAACACACAAAAGCAGCCATCACAATTACATACATTTATATGCAATATATTTGCTTATATTTTTAAAATCCCAAAACTGATTTAACAAAACGGTTTCTGATAAGAAAATGAAAGGACAGACACGGAAACTTGAATTATCTGAATGTACTTTGGTTTACTTTTGCCTTTGAAACTATGTCAAAAATTTTTGTAATGATGAAACTAAATTAAAACAATATTAAAAAGGAATTCTCAAAAGGTGAGAGCAAAATGAAATAAAATAGACAAATGGACAAAGTTGACCTCACTTCAAGACAAAATATTTTTAAATATTTCAAGTGAAGTTAAAGCATATCAGTTTGACACAGTAACATCCCCAGTGAGACATCTCCTAAGGACAAAAAGAAATGTAAAAAAAAAAATTTTTAACTGTTTTTAAGATTCAGAATATTGGTAATAATATTGTGATTCTTATCTTGAAAATATAATATAGTATATAGAGAGTTGCTAAAAAAAGTAACTTTGTTAATGTTATGAAGAACTTTGTTTTTCAGTGAAAGAGGTAAGATATATAAATATAAAGTGAAATAATTATCAAATCCCCTAACATTTTAAGTTTGAGTGGGAAATTTCTATATGGATTCATAGTGCATTACTAAATCTGCCCACTAAAAAAGGCTAGAGCCAAAATAATCAATTCAGTAGCCAAGAGTACTCCTCATGTTTATATTGTGGTCTATGAATATCATGGCCCCTAAAAGAACCCAAGATTCCTTGGAGAAGTAGTTAATTTCAGACTTTGGGCAGAAAACGTGCAATGTGATTTTGAAACATCTTGTTGCATCAAAAGGCAAGAAGGCTAGCAGAGACAACTAGGGTCATGTCGAAAGGACTCAGGAGATCATCTGAGAGTCTCCCAATAACCAAAGACGGGACAATTTGAATATCAAAGAAAAGAATTGTGACGGTGGATTGAAACATTAAAAATATATTTAAAAATTCTTGCATATTTAAGGAAGATAATTATTTAAAAATTTCATTGGTCATTGTATTATTATTCTGAAAACTGGTAAATAAAGAGTCTAAATATTTATCCTGTTTTTCTTGAACAACAAGAAAAACAGTTTTCAGTATTCTGTCTGAGAGTAACCAAATCGTCAGTGTGGGAAAGTTATTTCTTAAAGAATACCAGCTAATAAATTTAAAAGAATAACAGAATTAGACTATCTTCATTTTGCACCCTGAATTTAATTATATAATGCATCTAAGCAACGATCACTATTGGTTGCTAAAATCATTCGTGTTAGAGAAAGGCTGATGGAGACTGAGACAGGTGTCTCTGACTCTCGGGAAGCATCTCCTTAGATCACTCTGATTCTAGCTTCAGCTCTTGTGGACAGATCTGTTGCACTCAAATTCCTCTCCCACTGCCAGCATCTTTCCTTGATGCACATGGAGTCTTTTTACTCCTGCCCCTGAGTCTTCCCTGTCATCCCTGGTGTTCCTCTGGCTCCAGCATTCTGATTCCGGTCAGAGAGTAAAGAGTTCATGTCACCAGGACCAACCCTCAACCAAGTGATGGGAGCTGCTGGATAAAACCTCCTTCTTCCTATTTTCCATATGGACCATTCTTGATTCTTCGTGCTCCTCAGGAGTGCCAGTGGAATTGCTAATGCACACTCTCGTTGCTTTTGCTTTCTTTCCTGTGTCACTTACCCTGCTCTTTAGCCACTGCTTCCTGGGATCACCTCCCAAATAAACCTCATGCACCCAATTTCTTGCTCCAGATTCTACTTGTAGGGAGCGAAACTAGGACAGAAAACTCTAATAATGGGCAAATCAGGTGGACAGTACATGACCTCACTGATTCATGGCATTGTCACAGAGAGAAAGACAATCAGACACTGTGTCTACAGCACCACACATATTATTTTCAAAAACTGAGCTTGAATGTAATCAGGCCTATAGATCTAACTACCAGTTCATAAGAACATGTTAATCTATTCTCTGGGGATGCAACCAATAACCCAGAATGTGGGACTTGCTATAGGACAAATGACCCAATATCTTCCACAACTAAATTGTACAAGAAAAAAGAGGGAGGAGAGGGAGAGGAGAGAGGAGATATATCAACAAAATTTAATGGGTTTAGAGCAAACTATATGTAAAAATATATAAATTAAAAATTATAAGATAATCAAGGAAGTTGTCAATATTAAGGAGCCATTATTAATGTTAAAGTATGCTACCTGATTATATAGAAAAAGAGTCCTATAATTAAAATAATTTAGTGGGTGGAGAAATGGATGAAGTACAGATGAAATGAGATTATCTCAAGATAATAACTTGGAGGTGGGTGATGGATGGGGGGCACATAAAACGTGCATAATTTTTTTTCAAGAATGTATATTTTTCAGGATGAGGAAATAAGAAACTAATATACAAGAACTTCCAAAACAGACATATGCTACGACCTTATGTTGAGCCATTTGGCTTTTTTGTCCCTCTGGGGACAAAACAGGAGTACCTGCGGATTAACATGGCACTTTCTTGCAAAAAGTGCTGGGTTCCTATCAGACAGGGCTCTTTGAGTAATCTTTTTGGTGACTGTTTGGGGCTGAAAGTGATGTTCTGGTGAATATTTGCATCTGCTCAATGTATAATAAAGAACCTACACATTCATTTCCCAAGCCAGAAATTCTTAAAGTTTGATGTAGTCCCTTTTGTGTATTTTTGCTTCTGTTGCTTGTGCTTTTGGTATCATATCTAAAAAATCTTTGCCAAGACAAATGTCAAAGAGCTTTGCTCTATGTTTTCTTCTAGGAGTTTTATGGTTTCAGGTCTTACGTTTAAGTCTTTAATCCATTTTGAGTTGATTTCTGTGTATGGTGTAAGATTTTGCTTCTGATCTAGAAACTCACTTCAAGCAAAAGAAGCATGGCAAAGGGCCCATGCTCATGGAATTATCTTGTTTACCATGTTCCCCATCATCCTGAAGCAAAACTGTCTTGATAGACTACAAGAGGGAACTCAAAAAAATGGAATTTATTTATTAAAAATTGTGTATTTATATTACATGTTTAAACTTCAGCCACCTTCGACGTACTCTCTGGTGCAAGACATCTATCAAGATGCTTTTTCCACTGCTCAAAACAATTTTTGAACTTGTCATTGTTGGTGCTTCTGCCATTTTTGTTCCACCTTTTCCACATAGGCAAAACGGTTCCCTTTGAGTGCTTTTTTCATCCGGAAAAACAAAGAAAAGTCACTCAAGATGATATCCGGGAATAGGAAGGGTGTGGCATGGGGCTCTGCTGAACACTCACCTCAGTGTGGGAAGGTGCATTGTCATGATGGAAGAACAAGTCACCTATTTGCCACAACTTAGGAAGTTTCTTCCACAATCATGATGCAACCTTCTTAAAACTTCCAGATAAAAACTTTGGTTTTGACCATTTGATCCGGAGGAACAAATTCTGAGTGTACTACAAGGGGTCAGCCCTCCAAAAGATAATTCTGGGTTTGGGGATTCCCCCCGCAGCTTGCAGTCGAATGGCCTTTTAAACACTTAGGTACAGTGCCAGCTAGGTGGCAGTACCTTGCAGGGCTGAGGCAAAGCTCTCCAGAAGGCTGAATCAAGTACAAAATATGGTACTGTTTCCCCTATAGCCAGGATTCCCAGATCCAGAAATCAAAGGATAGAAATAGGACTGACACCATCAACTATTACCCTTAGTAACTCACTAGCAATTTTTTTTTAGATTATTTATAAAGTAAATTAGAAAGAGAGAAAAAGAGGAGGTAAGGGAGGAGGCCAAAGTTTAAGAAAATGTGGCCCAGCCAGCATGGTGGCATATGCCTATAGTTCCAGCTACTTGGAAGGTTGAGGCAGAAGAATCGCCTGAGCCCAGCAGGTTGAGGCTGCAGTGGCCATGAGTGTGCCACTGCACTCCAGCCTGGGCAACAGAGTGAGACTCCAACTCAAAAAAAAAAAGAGAGAGAGAGAGAAGAGAAGAAAACAAGGCCTGGTCATAACTCAAAGAGCACATGACCACACCAGAGTCTACTAAGGCAATGGCCAAAATTTTTGCTTTCTTTTCCCATGGCCTTATGATCTTCCAGCCTATAATTCTTAACTCCAAAGGTAGAAATGCTTTTGCCAGGAGAGATAATAATGATTCCATTGAAATAAAAGTTAAAACTGGCTTCCAGTCACTTTGAACTCTTCCTGCCTCTGAATCAATGGGCAAAGAAAGGTAGTTACTGTGCTGGCTGAGGTGATTGATTCTGACTACTGAGGGGAAATTGGACTGCTTGCTACCTCATGATGGGGGTAAAGAAAAGTATGTCTGGAAGACAAGAGATCCCTTATTATATCTCTTTTTATAATAGCCCTGTGATTAAGGTCAATGGAAAACTGCACAACCAAACCCAAACAGAGCTACTAATAGGAATGAGTGTTTGGATGAGTCTACCAGGTAAAGAACCTTGACCAGCTGAGGCACTTGCTAGTAGTGGAAGAAAATAGTTATAAATATCAACTGTGACCATGTGACCAGTTACAGAAATGAGAACTGTAATTTTTATGAGCATTCTTCCTTATTTTGCTATTAATATGCTTGCATGGGCATATATTAATATCCTATGTTAATCATATTCTAATTAATATATTTTATGTATATTTAAGCAAATATTTTTATTTTTCTACCTCTCCTTCTTATCATGTAACATAAGATGTATTGGCTTATTATCATGATACTTAAATAGTTTTAATTTTACATCTTAGCACTTAAGTTATGCAATGTCAAAGAGAAAGTAGACCTCACTCATGGCCTTATGATCTTTTTTTCCCATGGCCTTATGAGGACTTAACCTCTTCTAGAGAAAGGGTTCATGCATGTTCAGTTGTACAAATAATAGTGTGTCATGTTAGGCAGACTTTTTGACATTGCAGTCCTTATTTGGAAATTAAACGTGATTTAAGGGAATGTGCATGAGTGCCAAGTTGACAAAAGGTGGACTTGTGATGGTTACTTTTATGTGTCAACGTGACTAAGCCACAGGGTTCCCAGATATTTGGGTAAACATTATTCTGGATTTGTCTGTGAGGGTGTTACTGGATGAGATTAGCATTTGAGTCTGTGGACTGAGTAAAGCAGATTGCCCTTCTCCATATGCGCATGCCTCCTCCATCCTTTGAAGGCCCGTGTAGAACTAAATAGAGTAGTAGAGAGTTTGTTCTCTCCACCTGACTGTCCTCAAGCTAGGACATCAACCTTTGGCCTTCTCTATTTTTCAAAATCTTTCATGTTTGTGGTATATTAGCCCTCTGTCAGTGGTGAAATGTATGACATTTTACCCAGTTTGTCTTTTATTTTGCCATACAATTTTTTTTCTTCACCCCTAGCAACCATATCACATAAATGTCATTGTTTGGCGCTAACAGTTGAGATGTTATTGAAAGTTAATTATAACCACAGAGAAAAACAAACACAGGCATTATAACATCTATGGCACTGTGAGATGGAATTTCCACTCTCTCCATCCAATTCCTGCTTTGATATTTCACACTAACCTGCTGTTTATCCTCTACCACAAGTGCTGGGGGTCAAATTCAAGATCATGATTGTAAAATGGAGTTTCTTTCCTCATTTATCTCCTAGGGAAAAGAGTGACTTTATCCTCTAGGATAAGGTAGTACAATCAACCTAGCCACCAGTCTCTTAAGTTTTTGGCTGTGAAAAGTGGAATGGCCATATTTCTCTTTTCTGGAAAGGTTAAAAAATGTGCTGCAAAGGAATGATTTACTTGGGACTTTGATGCTGAATGATATAGTCAGGAAGTCAAGATCAAGAGAAAGCTGGCTTCTGCAAGAAAAGCAATACAACAGCTAGAAACTCTAACAAGGGCTTTTTCTGATTCATAAAAAAGAAGTCTCTGAATGTGTGAGGGGAGGGGTTGATGGCTTTGGCAGGTGAGGGGAGGGCAATAACATACCTGCTTCAGCTCCTGAGGGTCAGAGCATCACTGTAACACATACTTCCAGGATCTTTCACCCTGTCGTGAGGCACAGGTAAAGTGGGAGAGCGATGGCACATTCTCCAACTACAACAGCAGGAAATAGAAAATTAAAATCAGTAGAGAAAACAGTGGAAGAAGCTTATGAGCAGACCCCTTAATTCACCAAGTGAGTGGATGTAGACTATAACTTCCCCAATTGACTGATGGTTTTGAAATGTGTTTTTAGTGAGAACAAAAATCTTCAGTTCTTCCACCAAGGGGGGGGGAAAAAGCCTTTAGAAGTAATGCTCTCAGTGAGGTGATTCTGTGTATTACTGACAGGTAGGATCATTAAAGATATCGTTTTTTCCTAAGAGCAAGTTTTGATGGGGTGGAGGGAGTGAGGCAGGGCAGGGCTAGAGGGGAGGACAGCTGACGACTGAAGGTGAAAGTGGACTAAAAAGGGAAACTGTGGGAAAGAGGTTGAAAGAGAGCCTGGAGGCACTAAAAATCAACTCCTCAGATTCAATGCTTTGCCTGGAGCAAGCCCTGGGTGTATGATGTCTTAGCCTGCTGGAAAAAAATGAAAAAGAACTTCCCCTGAAAGCTTCATTAACTCTGTAAGCCAGTGATTACAGCAGCCTTTAATTGAGGAAGAATGACCCCTTTTCCCTGAAATCTTAAGGGAAGACATCTCAAACCAACTTTAGAAATGGTAAGAGGAAAATAAACGAGCATAAGAGAAGCAGAAAGGAAGAGAGGAGTAAGGAGGAGAAAAATGAAAGGGACAAGTCGCTGAAAAGAGAAGGACACTACAGTCGTGTGGGTGTAAATGGAGACAGCTGATTCTGAGATACCCCTTAACAAAGTAGACCAAGCTCCATTGGATCATTATTATTGATTCAAAAACTCCAGCTACAACATTCAGGAAAAACTGCTGTGCTGGACATTTGTCATTCTTTTTGGCTGTTAAATAGCTGAACCCCCTTCATATGTCCTGGAATTCCCCCACCTTGCCAATCTTGGGAGAGGTCAAGCCACTTCTTGCCATAAAGCTGAAAATGTTTGTTACTTCTTTTCCTGGCCTCCTTTGCAAGCATGAATATGTTACCCTAAACAAGTGCTTTGCAAACTTTACTATATCTGAGGACTTCCCAAACCTAGAGAGCTTGTTGAAATATTCTCAGAGGGCTGGGCAAAGTAGCTCACCCCTGAATCTCAGCACTTTGGCAGGCTGAGACAGGAGGACCACTTGAGCCCAGAAGTTCAGAACCAGCCTGGACAACATAGTGAGATCTTGTCTCTACAAAAAAAACTAGCCAGGCATGGTGGTACACGCCAGTAGTCCCAGCTACTCTGGAGGCTGAGGCAGAAGGATCACCTAAACCTGGGAGGTCGAGGCTGCAATAAGCCACCAACATGCCACTGCAGTTCAACCTGGTGATAGAGTGAGACTCTGACTCAAAAAATAAAAATACCCTCAGAGATTCTGACTTAGAAGGATACAGTGGAGTCAATTGCATGCTTTCCAATTTGACTCTCAACTGATGCTGTTATATTTGTACTACACTTTGCAGTACACTGAAAGTCTCCCCCAAACTGATGTACCCACTTCATGCTTTGAACTGGGCACTAATGATGCAAAGAAGAAGAGATTGGAAAGAATTCTCTCTGGTGACAGAGGGAGTTTGCAGCAAGTCCAAGTTCCTGCAAGGGCAGTGGAGGTAACACCTGCATCCACCTTCCTGGGCCATGGACATTGGAAGTGCAAGTGCATGGGGCGGGGGACAGGAGGTGGGAGTTATGGTAGACAGGGGTGTCTTTGGCAATCCAGTTCTGTGGCATAGAACCCAAATCAACTTCTTCAGGACTCCTGGTGATTTTATGAGCCACCAAATCATTTTTCTGCTAAAATATACTTTCGACCCTGTTGGTTGGAAATCAGGGCTTCCACCCAAAAAAAAGTATTAAAATAAGACCAAGACTTTTGATATCTGTTCCTTGCTCTACCTGGCACCATCATCATGCACTCAGCACACATACGTTGTGCTGCCATTGTCATTGCTGTTATTACCACCTAGAAAATAAACGGATATCGACAATAATTCATCTTATGTATTTCTTTAGCACCACAAATCTCTTCAAAGATGTATAAGAAAAAGATTAATTTAATTTTGCAGCTCTCTCTTCTGTAACACTCATCAACTCTCCTACCTTTCAGCATTTTTGGCCTTGAAAAGGTAATGAGAAGAAGGGAGAGGAAATTGGAGCAGAGTGGGGTATTAGAGGCAAAGCCAAGGATTTAGGACGTAATTTAAAGGCTCTGGTCAATTATAGATAGAAAGAGGTAATATTGACTATGCCTTAAACAGATATTCTAAGACAAATATCATAATCAATAATTTGTGAGGAAAATATACAAAAGACAGTGTTCAGCTAGCTTGGCAGTTGTCTTATAAGAATATGTCCTGGCAGGATTATGTGGTGGAAAGAACGTTGGGTTTAAGAGTTCAAATATAGACTGTCTAGTCTGGTTCAATTAACCATCTATGTGAACAGTGCATATACTTTAGTTATTGTGACTGACTACTCTCATCTCATAGGATAAGAATCTTAACCCACCCTTCCTTCTTTTCAGACTATTGTCAGGATCGAAGTGTATCCAGATTATTGATCTCTTAATAAGCAAACTCCTGGCCAATGCTGCCACTAACTCATAATAATTATAACAGCAATCATAGCAGTAGTTAATATTTATTGAGTGTTAGGTACACAGTGTTCAAAGCACAGACATTAATTTTCACAAGATCCCTATTATTTTTCCAATTTATATGAACTGAGGCTTAGGGTGATTCAAGCAGCTTTCCTAAGGTCACACATCATTAGTGCCTGATGTCAAAGCCCTCATTCAGACTTAGAGCATCTCCTACAGAGACAAGTCTAAAAGCATAGATAAGGGGCCAGATATGGTAGCTCACTCCTGTAGTCCCAGCATGTTGGGAGACTAAAGGGAGAGGATCACTTGAGGCTAGGGGATCAAGACCAACCTGGACAACATGGTGAGACCCCCATCTCTACAAAGAAAAACAGACCCCCTATCTTTTAAAAATAAAAAGGGCATATGTAAGAAATGAGCAGTGGGGAAAAATAATTAGTTTCACTGAGGACGTCGTTATGGGTTGAGTCGTGCCTCCCGAAACAAAATGTCCTAATTTACAGTCCTGGAAGTAGGCTCTTTGTAGATTTAATCAGGTTAAGAGGAGGTTTGAGGGTAGCCCTAATCCAATATGACTTGTATCCTGATATAAAGGGAACACTGAACACAGACACACACACACACAGAGGGATAATGAGGTAATGATGTCCTCACAGGGAGGACACCAAGTGACAACAGAAGCAGAGATTGGAGTGATGCAGCTGCAAGCCAAGGAACACCAACAATTGCTGCCCACCAATGGAAGCTAGGAAACCACAAGGAAGAACTATAAGAAAGAAGAGGCAAGGAGGACTACCCAGAGTCTCAGAGGAGGTATGACTTACTGACTCCTTGATCTTGAACTTCTAGCCCCCAAAACTGTAAGACAATAAATTTCTGTTTCTTTAAGCTACTGAGTTTGTGGCACTGCGTTACAGCAGCCCTAGGGAACTAATACAACATACTAGTGTAAAGGACTTGTACAGCCAAGAGGAGATGCCCAAGAGAGTGATATATGAATCTAAAACTCAGGGAAAAGATCAGTGATAGATGTGATTTGTAAATCACAAACATATGGGAGGTCATTGTGTCAAGTATAGCAGAAAATAAACTGAAGATGCTCACTGAATTTAACAATTAGGAAAAAATGGTGATTTTAAAGGAACAAGTCCAGCAGGCATGCAGTGTATTAAGCTGTAAATGAGAGGTATTACTCCTATGGCAATGACAACTTGGAAATAACAAGTGTAAGCCACTCTTAATAATAAGCTTAGAAAGAGAAGAAAATAAGAAGCTATGAAATGATATATGGGCTTGCACATATTTTACAAAAATATATAGCTACTGACCAGAGCACTTTTTTCTCTATTTCAATAGTTTTAGAAGGTACAGACCATTTTTGGTTACATGGCTGCATTGTATAGTGGCAAAGAAGTCTGTATAGTGGCAAAGAAGTCTGGGCTTTAAGTGTACCCACCACTCCCACCAGTGCACACTGTACCCCATAGCTGATTTTTCATCCTGCCATCCCTTTCCCCCTCCCCCTTCTGAGGTTCTAGTGTCTGTTATACCATTTTCCACATCTTTGCAGATCCTTCATTTAGCTCCCTATTACAAGTGAGAACAGGCGGTGTTTGGTTTTCTGTACCTGTGTTAGGTCACGTAGGATAATGTTCTCCAATTCCATCCAAATTGCTGCAAAAGACATTAGTTCATTCTTTTTGACAGCTGAATAGCATTCCATGGTGTGTGTGTGTGTGTGTGTGTGTGTGTGTGTGTGTGTGTGTATGTGTGTGTGTGTACATATATATATGTATATATATATCACATTTTCATTATCCACTGATCAATTAAGGGGCATTTTTGTTGATTTCACATCTTTGCAATTGTGTCCAGAGCACTTTTAAAAATAACTTTTAAAATTCATTTACAGTATGTCTCTGCATTCATTTTCTATTAATGTGTAACAAATTACCACAAACTTAGCAGTTTAAAGCAATATATATTCATTATCTCACAGTTTCCATGGGTCAGTAGCCTGGGCACAGCATTTCTGTGCCCTCTGCTCAGGGTCTCGCAAGGCATTAGTGAGGTATCTCCTAAAGCTGCAGTCTCTTATGAAAAACAAGGTTCTCGTCCCTGCTCATGTAGGAGAATTCACTTTCTTGCAGCTATAGAACGCTTGTGGCTTACTTCTTTGAGGCCAGCAGAAGACTCTGTAGTTTCTTATCATCTCTTTTAAGGGCTCAATTAGGTCAAGCACAGCCAGAAAAACCTGCTTTTTTTATTAACTCATCGACAACTGATTAGGGACTTTAGTTACATCTGAATTTTTATTTTTTGATATAAGATAACAGACCCATAGTAGTTATATCCTACCATATTTACAGGTCCTGCCTACATGCAAGAAAAGGGGGTTATATGAGGCAGGAATATCCTACCAGGGGGACAGAAAATTCAAGAGCCATCTTAGAATTCTACCTACCACAGTCTCCTTCCTGTTCTTAAGTGTCAATACTGAACACTAAAAATAAATAAAAATACATTTAACCACAATAGAAATATTTTAGTGATCTCTGGAGCTAATCTGCCTGGGTTCTCATCCCAGTTCTACTACTTAATGATCGTGTAATCTTGAGCAAGTTGTTTAACTTAGTTTCTTCATCTGTAAAATGGGGATGCTAGTAATTCCCACGTCACATGGCTGCTGTAAAGATCAAATCAGCTAATAGATTAAAAGCTCTTCGGATAGTGTCTGGCACATAGTGACGTGCTATGTATGCGTTACCTACTATTGCTTTCTCTCTTTGGCAAAAATTTAGCCAAATGAGTCCAGTATGTTAACAGGGAAACAAAAACACAGATAGTTTATGAGGGGCGACCCCCCAAAATGGAGTTTATTTATAAAAAATTGTGTATTTATTCTTACATGTTTAAATTTCAGTCACTTTCAAAGTACTCTCCGTTTGACACAATATACATATCAAGATTTTTTTTCACTGTTCCAAACAGTTTTTGATGCTTTCTAGTGCCATGTTTTGTTTCACCTCTTCCACATTGACAAAATGTTTCCCTTTGAGAACTTTTTTCATCCAGGGAAACAAAAAAAAGTTGTTTGGGGGAGGTCAAGTGAATAGGGAGGGTGGGCCTGAGATGAGGGGCATGCTATTTTTGGTCAAAGACTGCTAAATACTTAGCATGGGGTGAGCAGGTGTGTTGTCACAGTGGAAAAATCAGTCACCTGTGTGCCACAACTTGGGGCATTTCTTCCATAAATCATGATACAATATTCTCAAAACTTCCAAATAAAAACTTTGGTTGATGTTTGGTCTAGAGAAACAAATTCGAAGTGTACTACCAGGGACCTTCCCTCCAAAAGATAATTCTTTCTGAGGGGTTCCTCTCATATCTCAGATTCTTCTTTGGCTAGAAAAGTATTTTAAAATCATTGACTACAACAACTTAGAAAACTATAAACATGACCTACTAAGGCATGTCCTCCATAAAAGGATGAAATAGACATGCGTGCTCATCACCCTATTTTGCATGAAGTGGGAGACATACAACAAATACTAATGGGTAGCCAGTGTACTGATTTAAAATGTTTGTCACTTACTATACATCCAAATTTATTTCAAATTCAGGTTTATGGAGAAAGATATATAGAAAAAATAATGAAGGTGGTGTGATACTTAGCATTTTCCAAATAGTAAATGTATACTAAATGTACATTTACTATAAACTCCTCTCCACAGACTCTTGCTAAGTTATATCCAATGTAATTATATTGTCTTCAGTTTACTGCAAATATATCCAAATAGAATCTTATTAGAATTACAGAACATTAGAACTAGAAATGTTCTAATCCAATCACTTAATAAATGAGAATATTAAAATATATGGACTTCACAGCAACGTGGATGGATTTGGAGTCGATCATACTCAGTGATCTAACCCAGAAACAAAGAACAGATACCATATGTTCTCACTCATAAGCGGACCTTGAACAATTATAATACTATAAGAAAGTGTTTAGCAGTAATGGGAAACTGTCAGAGGAGCGGGGATGGGATTGGCAGTCGAGGGAATCTGCTAGGGAAGGGAGGGGCATGTCTCATCAACAAGGGGACCTGCATAATCAGTGTCTGTATACCTAACCCTGAATTGTACCCCACATCTTCATAATAAACATAAATAAATAAATAAGGCTCTTGCTCATAAGTGACTTGGTACTTAGTGACAGAGCCCAGATTAAAACCCAAATTTGGCCCAGTGTGGTGGCTCCTGCCTGTAATCCTAGCACTTCAGGAGGTCGAGATTGGGGGATTGCTTGACCTCAGGAATTCAAGACCAGCCTGGGCAACATAGTAAGACCTTGCCTCTACAAAAAAAAGTTTTAAAAAATAGCTCATGCCTGTAGTCATATCTACTTGGGAGGGTGAGGAAGAAAGATTGCCTAAGCCTAGACAGAGTGAGATGCCCTCAACTCAAAAAAAATTTTTTTTAATTTCTGGTTAGCAGTCCCATGCTAATTTCAATATATTGGCCAGCCATTATCAAAATATAAAATATATATTAAAATCTCTGACCATATACATTATGAATTATTTTCTCTTAAAGACTTGACCCCTTTATCATTATGTAATACCCTTCTTTATCCCTGATTTTTTTTTTGTACTGTAATTTATTTTGTCCAAAATTAATATAGGTACTTCAGTTCTCAAATGATTAGCATTAACATGTCTTTTTCTTAACTTTAACTTTTTCTTTTCTATTTGTATCGATTTAGAGAGTACAAGTGCAGTATTGTTACATGGATACATTGCATAGTGGCAAAGTCTGGACTTTTAGTGTTACCATCATCCAAATAGTGTACATTGTACCCCTTAAGTAATTTCTCAAGCCCTTTCCAACTTCCTACCCTTCGAAGTCTCCAGTGTCTATTATTCCCCTCTCTGTAGCCATGTGTACACATTATTTAGCATTCACTGATAAGTGAGAAGATGCAGTATTTGACATTCTGCTTCTGAGTTATTCAACTTAAGATAGTTCTATTTTACTTCTTTGAGAAAACTTCTTACTGTTTTCTATAGAGGTTGTGCTAATTTACATTCCCACCAACAGTGTATTAGTGTTTCCTTCTCTCTGCGTCTCCACCAATATCTGTTTTTTGGGGTTTTTTTTACTTTAATGATAGCCATTCTGGCCAGTGTAAGATAGTATCTCATCACAGTGTTAATTTGCATTTCTCTGATGGTTAGTGATGCTGAACATTTTTTCATAAGCTTATTGGTCATTTGGCTTCTTATGAAAAATGTCTGTTCATGTCCTTTACCCTTTTTTTTTTTTTTTT
>NW_007252706.1:154587-172872 GCF_000164805.1 Carlito syrichta
GCTCCGGCGACCCTTCCGCCTCAGCCTTCCAAGTAGCTGGAACTACAGGCGCGTGCTACCACGCCCAGCTAATTTTTGATTGATTGTAGCGATGAGGTCTCGCCAAGTTGCCCAGGCGGCTCTCAAACCCGCGGGCCCATTTTTAATGGGTTATTTGGGGGTTATCTTGTTGAGGTGTTTGAGTTCCTTGTAGATTCTGGATACTAGTCCCTTGTTGACTGCAGAGTTTGCAGATATCTTCTCCCATTTTGCAGGTTGTCCATTCAACCTGCTGATTATTTCTTTTTCTGTGCAGAAGTTTTTTGGTTTAATTAAGTCCTTTTTGTCTATTTTTGCTTTTGTTGCATTTGCTTTGAGGTCTTACTCATGAATGATCTTCCTAGACCAATGTCCTGAAGAGTTTTTCCTAGGTTTTCCTCTCATATTTTAATAGTTTCAGGTCTTGCATTTCATCCATCTTAAGTAGATTTTTCATATAGTGAGAGATAAGGGTCCCATTTCATTCTTCTGCATATGGCAATCCAATTCACTCAGCACCATTTATTAAAAAGGATGCCTTTCCCAAGTGTATGTTTTTGTCAACCTTGTCAAAGAACAGTTGGCTGCAGGTATGCAGCTTTATTTTCAGGTTCTCTATTCAGTTCCATTGATCTATGTTCTATTTTTATACCAGTACCATGCAGTTTTGATTACTATAAGCTTGAAGCATAATTTGAAGTCAGATAATATAATGCCTTCAGTTTTGTTCTTTTTGCTTAAGACTATTTTAGATATTCAGGCTCTTTTTTGTTTCTAATAATTTTAGGATTTTTTTTTCCAATTCTGTGAAATATTATGTTGGTATCTTGACAGGAATTGCAATAAATCTGTAGATTACTTTGGGCAGTATGGTCATTTTAACAATATTGATACTTGTAATCTATGGGCTTGGGCTGTTTTTCTATTTGTTTTTGTCATCTACAATTTCTTTCATCAGTGTTTTGTAGTTTTCCTTGTAGATCTTTCATTTCCTCCGTTAAATATAGTACTAGGCTGCCTTTTTTATGTTTGTTTTATTTTGGGGTTTTGTTTGTTTGTTTTTTGTTTTTGGTAGTTGTAAATTGGATTGACTTCTTAATTTGATTCTCAGCTTGTTATTATTGGTTTATAGAAATGCTACTTATTTTTGTAAGTTGACTTTGAGTCCTGAAACTTTACTGAATTCATTTCTCAAATCTAGGAGTTTTTTGGAGGACTCTTTAGGTTTTTCTAGGTATAAGATCATATCATCAACAGATATAATTTGACTTCCTCTTTTCCAGTTTGGATGTTATTTATTTTTTTCTCTTGCTTGATTGCTCTTGCAAGGACTTCCAGTACTGTGCTAAATAAGCATTATGAAAGTGGGCATCTTGTTCATGTTCGTAAAGGGAATGCTTTCAACTTTTCCCCATTCAGTATTATATTGGCTATTGGTGTGTCATATATGAATTCAATATTATGTTGAGGTATATTCTTTCTTTTTTTTTATTTGAGTTGGACTCTCACTTTGTCACCCAGACTGGAGTGCAGTGGCATGCTCCTGGCCACCACAGCCTCAATCTGCTGTGCTCTGGTGATCCTTCCACCTCAGCCTTCCAAGTAGCTGGAACTACATGCATGCACTACCACGCCTGGCTAATTTTTGATTTATTGTAGAGACAAGGTCTCACCAGGTTGCCCAGGCAGGTCTCAAATCCACAGGCTCAGGCAATTCACTCACTTCAGCCTCCCAAAGTGCTGGGATTACAGGCTGAGCCACTGACCCTGGCCCAGAGCTATGCTCCTTCTATGTCTAATTTGTTGAGGATTTTTTATCATAAAGTAACACTGAATTTTATTAAATACTTTTTCTGTATCTATTGAATTGATTATATGGTTTTACCTTAATTCTGCTTGCATGGTGAATCACATTTATTTATGCATATATTGAACCATCCTTGCATACCCGGAATAAAACCCTTGGGTTTTACAACCTACTTGGGTTTATAATACACATTTGTTTTGTTTTGTTTTTTTCCTCTGTCTCATTGCTTACATTATATATCTGTTCTTGTATGTTGTCCACTCTTCCCGTTGGAACTCTTAGTTTACTAATCATAGTTATTTTAAATTCCCAGTCTAATAATTCTAAAATCTCTGCCATATCTGAATCTGGTACTGATGCTTGCCTTTTTTCTTTAGAAAAACTGTCTTCTAACAAGCTGATTCTAAAGTTTCTATGGAAAAGCAAATAAACCAGAATAACCAACGCAAGACTAAAGCAGAAAAAAGTTGGAGTACTGATACTATCTGACTTCAAGACATGCTATGAAGTTATAACTATAAAGGAAGTATGGTACTGGAAAAAATTGATAAAAAAATAAATGGAACAGGACAGAGAGTCCAAAAAATAGACCTACAAATATAGTCAACTGATTTGACAAAGAAGCAAAGGACAGTCTTTTCAATAAATGGAGCTGGAACAACTGAATATCAACATAACAAAAAAATAGAATCTGAAAACTTACCTACTGGGTACAATCTTCACAATTCAGGTTATGGAAACACTAAAAGCCCAAACTTTAACACTATGCAATCAATATATGCATGTAAGAAATCAGAACTTTTACCCTCTAAATATATAAAGAATTTTTAAATTTTGATACCTTTCACAAAATTGACTCAAAATGGATTATACAGGCAAAAATAAAACACAAACTTTAAAACTTCTAAAAGAAAACATACAAGAAAAGTGAGGTAACCTCAAGTTTGGCAATGAGTTTTTAAATACAACAACAAAAACACTATCATTAGAAAATATTTATAAGTTGAACTTCATTAAAATTAAAAACTTCTGCTTTGCAAATTCTACTGTTAGGAGAATGAAAAGACAGATCACTAACTGGGAGAAAAATCTTTGCAAAACACATAACTGATAAAAAATCTTTGTTTTTAAAATATACAAAAAACCTCTAAAAGTCAACAAGAGGAAAACAACTTTGCTCAATTTAAAATGGCAAAAGAGCTGTCTTACCAGAGACTTACAGATGTCAAAATAAGCAAATAAAAAGATGTTCAACATCATATGTCTCTAAGGAACTGCAAATAAAACAACAATAAGATGCCACTATACATCTATAGAATTACTAAAATCCAAATACTGATGAGAATGTATGGTGTCGGAACAAGAACTCTCTTTCACTGTTGGTAGAAATAAAAAGCGGTATTATCACATTGGAAGACAATTTGGAGGTTTCTTACAAAACTAAACATATTTTTACCAGTAAAACCCAGCAATCACATTTCTTAACATTTACCCAGTAATTTGAAAACTTAGGTTCATACAAAACCTGCATACAAATGTTTATAACAACTTTATTCCTAATTGATAAAACTTGGAAACAACCAAGATGTCCTTCAGTGGGTGAGTAGATAGACTGTGGTACACACAGACAATGGAATATTATTTAGCAGTAACAAGAAAATAGTTATCAATACATTAAAAGACACAGGGAAAACTTAAATGCACATTACTAAGTAAAAGAAGCCAATCTGAAAAGGTTAATATACTATATAATTCCAACTATATGACATAACTAGAGAGAGAGGGAAAAAAAATTGTTTCCAGAGGCCCAGGAAAAGGAAGAGTAGGATAAATAGATGGAGCATAGGGGCTTTTAGGACCATGAAAGTATTTGATATTATACTATAATGATAGATACATGTCATGCATTTGTCAAAACCCATAGATATACACAACACAAAGAGTGAACCCTAAAGTCAACTTTGTACTTTAGTTAATAATCATCAATATTGGTTCATTAATTGTAGCAAATATTCCACACTTATGCAAGATGTTAATAATAGGGGAAATTGAGACCATGCTCAGGAGCTCCACAGCATGTAGCTGATGTAATCACTACACTTTCAAAGGGTACCATGACAAGTATCAAGTCCGTCCCCTCTGCAGCAAAGCCAAAGAATGTTCATCAACACCATGCATGCTTTAGTCTGGAACAACTCAGAGCTCTGAGAGAAATTCTGGAAAAGACCATGTGCCCAAATTGGATTACCATACAGGAACTGGCTTCAAAGTTCCACCTTGATGAGTCAGTAATAAAGTCTTGGCTCCAGAATCAGTGTGTTAAATGCAGGCAGCAGCAGCAACAAACACAGCCAAGTTTGTCACCAGAAGCATCAAACCAGACTATTTCAATGAAGGAGAAAGAGACTCTCACACTCATAACTGTTGCAAATGCTCTTCTAATGAGTCCTGGAATTTCAGAAGCAAATTACCATGATCCACATGAGTTTTCCAGTATTAAGAAACCTGGAGAGGTGAGTGCTTCTGTGTGGAATTCATCCTGGGATCTTCAGTCTTTTGATATTCAATGAATATGTCTGGGGGCTTCTTAGCCTCCTTGGGCCTCCATTTCCTATGAAATAGATAATGTTGTGCAAATACATGACCTACCTGGGGAAGATGATCCCAGAAGCTTAGATCAGTATTTCTTCCCAGTGTGCCTTGGTTGAGGGGTGTGGTTAGCACTGACCAGTGTAATTTTTGATGCACTCACACATCTTGAGAACCCCCTGTGATTCAAATCCTGACCAACTGAAAGACATTTCCAAACACTGATAATGGGTTGACTCAGTCTAAACAGATCAGAGCCCAAGGAGTTATCTTTTCCTGTAAGAAGAGAGAGAGAGAGAGAAAAGAAGAAGAAGAAGAAGAAGAAGAAGAAGAAGAAGAAGAAGAAGAAGAAAGAGAGAGAGGGAGGGAGGAAGACATTCCCTACCTTAAAAAAAAATAAGGGAAATTGTGTGCAAGGAAAAGAGGAGTATATGGGAACTCTCTGTAGTTCTGCAAATTTTTTCTAATAAACCTAAAACTGCTCTAAAAAATAAAGTCTATTAAAATGTTTTTAAATCTCTAAACAAACATTTTTCTGCTCTGACGTTGAAAATCTCAGAGCAAAAGCAGAGGATAGTTTATCAAACAAAATGGTTATCTATGTGTACTTTTCCAAGGGTGTTTCACACTAAATAGCCCTAAGCTGTTTTCGCAGACTCCAAGTAAATAAGCCAAGTCTAGTCTATAACTTGTGATTCATCCTAGTCTATTTTCCACAAAACAAAAAATCTTTTCCATCAGTTACTTCACTGCATTACTTCTTTATGTCCTCTCATTCCCCAGAGTCTACTACATCGAATATTTTAAAGCTCTTTCCATCTGACATTTATCCTTTTATTAGGTTATTATTATTTTAGATAATCCCCAATGTTTTCTTTTAACAAAACCAAGCTCATGTTCTTTGGGGCCCTAGATTTTCTTGTGCATCTCTAGCTCTCATGAATTCCCTGAGTTTCATGCCTCCTTATCTTCCTTGCTACCCTATCTTCCAGAAATTACTACTGTTTTTCAAATTCTTTCCTGAAGTCTTTCTCTATTTCAAGATCTCTCTAAAGAGTCAGTTCATCAAACAAGTTTCAGAGATCCAACTTGGGATAACATAGCACTAAGAAATAAAGAATATAGGGAGACTAGTACAGTGAGATTAAGTGACTCTTGGCGTATAAAATGTATTAGTCAAGGTTCTCCAGAGAAACAGAACCAATAGGATATATATAGATATATTAAAAGAAATCTATTATGGGAATTGGCTCATGTGATTATGGAGACTGAGAAACAAAAGAATCAGGAAGGTTGGTGTTATAATTTAGTCCAAGTCCTAAGACTTGAGAACCAGGGCAGGGATGGGGGTCTGACACTGGTGTTAAGTCCCAGAATCTGAAACCTCAAGAGTCAGAAGTTCTACTGCTCAAGGACAGGGAAACATGGATGTCTTCACTAAAGAAGAAAGAGAATAAATTTGCCCTTCCTCATCTTTTTACTCTATGCAAGACCTCAACAGATTAGATGGTACTCACCCACAATGGTGAGGAAGGAGCTTCTTTACTCAGTTTATTGACCCAAATGCTAACCTCTTCTGGAAGCAAATTCACAGACACACCCAGAAATCATATTTTACTGGCTAGCTGGGCATCTATTAGCCTAGTCAAGTTGACACATAAAATTAACCATCACAGATTATATAGTAAGTAAACTTTGAAGTTGAAATTAGACTCTGTCTTCTGCATCCCAATCTAATCCTTTTCCACTAAACAGCATAATCATCTTAATAAGGGGAAGAATAAGCAATTGCCCTCCCAACACTTAGCAGAGAGGCGAAAGATCTCAGAAAATGCTTCAATAATATACTACATAATCACCACTAGTAGTCAGGAACCAAAATCAATTTTTTTGGTCTGGAGTCATATATCTTAAATATAAACTCAACTGGTAGATGGTTTTGAAAGATAATCAAGAATGGGGTATAAAGTTAAGTTCATTTAGAGGGTGTTTATTTATCTTTATTATTACTATTATTCATCTACTGTTACAACTAGGAAGTAGGAGAAAAATCACAATTCAGAAATGATGCAATAACAGCCCTCAAAAAAGTGACCCTTTTAAAAAACACTGGCACTGAGAAATGTGAGGAACAAGTACACTCATGTTGTAATTTATGATTATAAAATGTTAAGGAATAATACTTAGGCCAAACAATGACAACCAGAGTGTTTTGGGACCATCCGATAACTTTCTTATCATAAGGATTATAACCGAGCTTCACTGGGACACTGAAATGTGCCCCAATGAAGCTCGGTTATAGAGAAACTGCACTTTGATAAACTTAAATGTAAAGTTAAAATTTGATACAGATACAACCACACTCTTCTAACACATAAACATCTTTTTAAAATAGCAGATGCAGTTGCAAACTGCTTCACTGAGCAGGCAGCCACAGCACAAAATCCTTTGCCAACTGAATTTACAAGAAAACTGTGGTTTTGGCCATATTAACACTATTTTATGCCCAAATCAATGCATCCCCAATATCAAATATCCTCTGTGGGATAATGCAATGCAAAGCAGCACCTTGACAGGGCCTTTAAATGTTTAAAGTTCTATCCTATTGAGTATTATTTCAATAAAAATATCTAAATCACTAGCGATTCAATGATTATTGAATCATTATTTTTGTATGTAGACAGAGATTATTCCTTCACATATTCATTATCCAGACAAATCTAATTTACTTATATGACTCAGTAATTTTCATGACCTCTTTTTGTTCACAAAGTATAGACCAGATGTCTTATAAAGGTCTGGCAACAGCTGGCCTTTCTCAACCTTTCTGGTCAAGTCAAAAGGATCTGTTTTCCAAATAGTACTACCCTGTCATGCTCCCATGCTTTGTATCTTCTCTCCTTTATGGGGAAGGTCTTTTCATTTTTTTCTTACTTCATGATCTCCTACCCATTATTCAAGATTTGAATCAAATGCCATCTACTGCATCAGGAAGACTTTATCACCCTTTTCTTCATGTTACCATATTACAAGGTACACATGAGCTGTTTTATTATGTTTATTACGTGCCTATTTTTCCTATTAGACCAGAAGCTGTGGGTGACAGGAATAATGTCTTGTTCATATGTGTATTCTCAGCATCTGGTCTAAGTAGTGGATTACATAAGAGGGGGACCCAAAAAAAAACCCAGAAATATTTTGGCAGGGCAGGCAAAATGTGTAAATGTTCTAGGAACCCATCTGCATCAGTGTACCAGCTAGTACTGTTGTGAGAGGCTGCGTTCGACTTCCGTGAATTTTTTTTTTTTTTGGAGATTCTTTCAATGTGTTTGTTCATTTCATGATGCGTGATTCACATGAATGAATGAACTGACTCTTGACCTTCAAGTACCTTTGAATATAAATTAAATTTAATAGAATACACAAGACTCCTACAAGAAACCAGTACTTAACCACAGTATACAGTCAAACACTGAGAGTTGTGAAGCAAAAAGAAAGCGATGCAGAAGTTTAGAGAAACAGATAACTTACAGATCACTAAACAATATGAGAAATGGAGAGCAGCAACTCTGTCTTGATTAAATTTTGGTTCATTTCCTAACTCTCAGTAGTGAACATAATGTAGTTACTAGATAGTAGGCAGCTAACATGTGCCAGTGCAGCAGAGCTACGAAGCAAGAATTTTGTTCTCTAGATAGCTGAGCTTTAAAAAATTCTTCTCCTAGAAGTTTCAGATATATTAATGCACACAATTTATTTTATCAATTTAACAGAACTAGAGATTAAATTTTCTAACCTGCTTCTCTGCATTCTTCACTTCTTGAATGAAAATGTTTCTTGGGCTTCTTTTCTACAGTTGTCTACGAGGCCTATTTTTAATATTCTTATAGCTCTATGAGGTATAATTGATATTCAATAAATTTCATGTATCTAAAATATCCAGTTTAACAATGTGTGCAACTGTGAAACCACCATAACAAACACAATAATAAACATTGTCATCACCACTCAAAATTTTCTCATCACTCTTTATAATTCATCTCTCCTAAATTGCACCTTCCTATCCCATCTCTAGGCAATCACTAATCAGCTTTTTGTACTAGACTTATGTACATTTTCTAGGATTTTACATAGATGAAACTATACAGCAGATACCCTTTTTAAAAATTTTTTTATGTAACTTCTTTCACTTAGCATAATTATTTTGAGGTTCTTCCATTTTATTGGGTGTATCAATAATTCATTTTTTTTATTGCTGAGTAGTATTTAGTTGTAAGAATTAAACCACATTTTCTCTATGTATGTAGCAGTTTTCTATTGATAACATAACCAATTACCACAATCATAATGGCTTAAAACAGCACCCATTATTAGCTCACAGTGTTTTAGGTCAGAAGTTCTGACAATCTGGGCTGAGTTTACTGTTTGGGATCTTAGAAAGCCAAAAGCAAAGTGTTGACTGGGGCTGGGCTCTTAACTGGAGGGTAGAATAGGGAAGAATGTGTTTTTTTGTTTGTTTGTTTGTTTGTTATTAATCAATATTTTTTATTATGAGGGCTGAGGAGACCATGCATGTATAAGGACAAGAGAGCAGACTACAGAAGCTGAGAATGACTACTCGTCAACAGCAGGCAAGGAACTGGGTACTTCAATCCTGCAACCACACGGAACTGAATTCTGCATCAATTTGAATGAGCTTGAACGTGAATTCTGCATCAATTTGAATGAGCTTGAAAACACATTCTTCAAGCTCATTCAAATTGATGCAGAATTCAGTTCCGTGTGGTTGCAGGATTGAAGTACCCAGTTCCTTGCCAGCTGTTGACGAGTAGTCATTCTCAGCTTCTGTAGTCTGCTCTCTTGTCCTTATACATGCATGGTCTCCTCAGCCCTCATAATAAAAAATATTGGCCTCTCAAAGTGCTTGGAATTACAGGTGTAAGTTACCACACTTGGTCTCTCTATTGATCATACTTTTAGTACCAAGTCTAAGAACTCGTTGCCTATCACTAAGTCCTGAATATTTTCTCCTATTTTATAAAAGTTTCATATTTAAGTCAATAATCATTTTGAATTAATTTTATATAAAGTATAAGATTAAAGTCAAGATTTTTGTTTTGGGGGGTTAGTTTGTTTTTGTTTATGATTATCTAATTGCTTCAGCACCATTTGTTGAAAAAGTTATTTTCCTTCATTGCATTGCCTTTGCACTTTTATCAAAATCACTTTGACATATTTGTGAGGGATTATTCTGGGTTCCTTATTCTTATCCACTGATCTGTTTCTATTTACATTGTCCAGAATTCAGTTCCGTGTGGTTGCAGGATTGAAGTACCCAGTTCCTTGCCAGCTGTTGACGAGTAGTCATTCTCAGCTTCTGTAGTCTGCTCTCTTGTCCTTATACATGCATGGTCTCTCAGCCCTCAAAGTCTAAATAGCACATCAAGTCCTTACCATCTGAATCTCTATAACTTCACCATAATGTAACCATCTAAAGAAAATTATTTATATGGGGTTTTGTGATTAGATTGGGCCCATCTCTGTTATCATATAATGAACATAATCACAGGAATGATATTCCATCATATTCACAGACTCCAACCAAACTTAAAGAGGAGAAGATTATGCAAGCATGAAGGACATTAGAATCATTCCTAAAATTTTGCCTACTACTGCCCAATCTCTGGTTCCCAATAATCTGCGTTCATCCCACATGTGAAAATTCATTTATCTCATACCAAATTTACAATGGTGTCTATCATTCCCTCCTTTACAGAGCCAATTCAAAGTTCAGAATCTGACCAACTAAAAAGTGTCAAATCTCATAATCTAAATCACCTAAGCCAAACGAGAACAGAAACTTCTGTTAAGCCTGCAAGCAGTGAATGAGAATTTCTGTTCCTTTATATCCTTGCCAACACTTAGAATGGTTAATTTTTTTTTTTTTTAGCTACTAGAGGGAATAATCGTTTATTGTAGCTTTAATTTGCTTATCCCAGTAACAAATGATTTTGAGCATCTTTTCATGTATATTTAACATGCATATACATTTGGTGAATAATTTGTTTGAATTTTTGCCTGTTTATTTGGTTGCTTGTTTTTGTATTTTTGAGTTGCTGATAAATAATCTGTTCAAATCTTTGCCTTTTTAAAATTTGGTTGTTTTTATACATTTGGATTGTAGATGTTCTTTCTATATACTTTATAGAAGTTCTCTATTTAATAGGTTTTACAAATATTTTTCTCCCAATCTGAGACTTGCCTTTTAATTTTCACAACAATGTCTTTTATTCTATTGAAATTTTGTTTTGAAACAATTATAGATTCACAGGAAGTCACAGAAATATTGTATGTATAAGAAGGTTTTGTATACTCTTCATCCAGCTTATTTTCATGGTAACATCTTGTCTAACTATTGTACAATATCAAAACCAAGGAACTCACATCAGTATCAAACACAGAGCTTACTTAGATTTTACCAGTTTTATATCCTCTTTACAAGGTCTTTCACAAATCAAAGTTTTAAATGTTTATGAAGTTCAGTTTACAAATTTTTCCTTTTATTAATTATACTTTTTAATTTTATTTTTTGGAGACAGAGTCTCACTCTATCACCCAGACTGGAGTGCAGTGGCACAATCATAGCTCACTGCAACCTTGAACTCCTGGATTCAAGTGATCCTCCTGCTTTGCCCCCTGAGTAGCTAGGACTATAGGCGTGCATCACCAAGCCTGGGCTAATTTTTAAATTTTTGTAAAAACAGGGTCTTGCTATATTACCCAGGCTTGTCTCCAACTCTTGGCCTCAAGCAATCCTCCCACCTTGGCCTCCCAAAGTGCTTGGAATTACAGGTGTAAGTTACCACACTTGGTCTCTCTATTGATCATACTTTTAGTACCAAGTCTAAGAACTCGTTGCCTATCACTAAGTCCTGAATATTTTCTCCTATTTTATAAAAGTTTCATATTTAAGTCAATAATCATTTTGAATTAATTTTATATAAAGTATAAGATTAAAGTCAAGATTTTTGTTTTGGGGGGTTAGTTTGTTTTTGTTTATGATTATCTAATTGCTTCAGCACCATTTGTTGAAAAAGTTATTTTCCTTCATTGCGTTGCCTTTGCACTTTTATCAAAATCACTTTGACATATTTGTGAGGGATTATTCTGGGTTCCTTATTCTTATCCACTGATCTGTTTCTATTTACATTGTCTTGATTAGTCTGGTTATATAGCAAGCCTGGAAATGAGATAAAATAAGTCCACAAACTTTCTTTTTATTTTTCAAAGTCATTTTGGCTACTCTAGGTACTTTGGACTTCCACATAAATTTTAGAATCATATTGTCAGTTTCTACAAAAAAAGCCTACTGGGTTTTTATTGATGATAAATGAATTTATAGGTCAATCTGGGGGCATTTGCTGTGTGGTGCTTCACATAATTTTTCTCCACCCCTGCCTCTCTTCCTTCCATACATTCTTCTGCCCCAGGAAGGGAAAGGGGAAAGAGGAGATAGGAAAAGATGGGACAATGGAAAAGCAAAGGGACATGGAAAGGTAAAGAAATGAGACCAAAATTTCTAAAGCCAACTAGAGAAAATACTTAAACACAGGGGGGTAATCAACTGTGTCAATGCTGCACATATTTGGAATAAGATGAATGTCCATCAGATTTGGCAAGGAAAAGGTTATTGGTCACTGTGACAAGAGCAGTTTTAGTAGAATAGTGGGATAAAAGCTTAACTGGAGTGAATTAAACAGACAGTGGAGGAGAGGAAGGTGAAGAGAATGAATATAAATCACTTTTTTAAGTAGTCTTGTTTTAAAGAGTGAACCAGAAAATGGGGCAATAACTGGAAGCAGCTTCGTGAATAAGTCTTTCCATTTCATTGCAGATAAAACAACGTAGCTCCTAGAAGAACTTATGGGAATAAATGATATTTTCTTTAACTGGATTTTGGTCATCTAGGGACAGTATAATCTAATCAAGTAGAGTGTTATTCTTTAAAGAATCAGAACGTACCTATTCAGAGGGAAAATTGTAAAGTTGAAGAACTGAATTGAAGTTGCCACAGCTTATTATTTTTTCCTGGTAAAGTCTATTGACATGTCTCAACCTCACCTGTTTACCTCATGTGGTAGTTTGGATTATCAAAATGAGCAGATATATTGTCTCTTAAAATAATCATATTTTGTTTTTTCCTTTATCTTTAGCCCTAGAACACTGTTGGTACATAATAGGTATTCAAAAAATACTTTGTTAGCACATAAGTAACTATTTATTGTACATTATTTGCATGTTAAAGTTAAATCAGTATAGCATATTAAATAATTAATGGAAATTAATCCAAATCTCTTAATTTTATGTCAAATACTCTTGCCATAACTAAAAAAAGTATCGTTATGATCATTGTCTTCATGATAGCAATGTAAATTTTTCACTAGTCTGAATACTTTATCAATGTATTCACTAAATATTTTCTAGATGTCTTTACTAGTTTATAAAGCTATTCCATAAATTATGCATTTTTCCTTATAATTCCTTAAGATAGGCTGGATTAGAGGTTATTATATGGGCTCTATAGTTGACAAAATGAACATTTAGAGAAGTCAAATCATTGACCATAGTTTATAAAGCTAATAAGTAATAAAATCTGAACTCCAGGTTTTCAATGCCTAGATTATGTCACTTTCAATTACATCACGAAACTTCTTTTGAAAGGAAAGGGCACCTAGTGGTGTAACTGACAGTTCAGGTAAAAGGACATATACTTTGTATGTTTTAGGGATGAATTTGCTGGAAATATAACCCAACTGTGATTATCTTAGCCTAACACAAAAGTAACCTATTTCAATATAGAAGTATGAATGCCATTCTGTCTTCTTAAGTACTGTTCAAGTGTTTTCCAACCATGATAATATTTTATGCTTATAAAGAAGGTTAATTTAAAAATAAGAGATATGTTTTCTACTTTATTATTTATACTTTTCATACCAACCTTGAAAAGTAGCTATATTACAGATCATCAAAGAGAGATCCAGGTATATTTAGTAGTCATCTGAGGTCAGATTCAAATCTGAGTAGATATGTTTTGAATCCTTAATTCTCACTATTTACAGTCATCCCTGCCAAGTATTATATCATACTGTTGTAAGTAATGATGGGATATGCTTCTTTTAGCATCAGATTTAGTACATTCTGATGGTAAATATGAAATTAATCAGCGTATACTTGTTTCCTTCTGTTCTCAAGAATGAGGTGGTGTTTTAGTCCGTTTGAGTTGCTGTAACAAAAATGCCATAGAATGGTTAGTTAAATTATCTCTCTTCACAGATGATATGATTCTATTTCTAGAAAACCCTAAAGATTTCTCCAAAAGATTCCTAGCCCTCATAAGTAACTTCAGTAAAGTCCCAAGTTACAAAATCAACACTCAAAAACCAGTTGCATATATGTCAACAATGATCAGGCTGAGAACCAAATCAAGAACATAATGTTGTTTACAATAGCCACACACACACACAAAAAAAACACTTTGGAATATGTCTAACCAAGGTGGTGAAAGATCTCTACAATAAGAACTATAAAACACTGTTGAAAGAAATCAAAGATGACAAAAACAACTGAGAAAACATTCTATGCTCATAGATTGGAAGAATCAATATTGTTAAACTGTTCATACTGCCTAAAGCAATCTACAGATTCAATGCAGTCTCTATCAAACAACCAGCATCATTTTTCATAGATATTTTTTTAAATTGTTAAATTCACATGGAAGCAAAAAATGAGCCCGAATAATAATGCAATCCTAAGCAAAAACAACAAAGTTGGAGGCATCACATTGCTAGACTACAAACTTTCCTACAAGTCTACAGTAACCAAAACAGCATAGCACTGATACAAAAACAGACACATAAACCAATGGAAAAAAATTGAGAACCCAGAAATAAAACCCCTGGACCTCAAAAACAAAAGAAGAAAAAACCATAATTGGCAAGTAGGACTTAATCAGACTAAAGAACTTCTGCACAGCAAAAGAAACCATCAACAGAGTAAATAGACAACCCACAGACAGGAGAGAATATTTGCGAACTATGGACTTGATAAAGGACTATTATTCAGAATCTACAAAGAAATCAAATGAATTGACAGAAAAAAACTAATAACCTTATTAAAAAGTGGTCAAAGGACATGTACAGACACTTCTCACAGGAAGAAAAACAAACAGCCAACAAACATGAAAAAATGTTCAATATCACTATTCATCAGATAAATGCAAATCAAAAGCACAATGAGATCCCATCTCACACCAGTCAGAATGGTTATTAATAAAAAGTCAAAAAACAACAGATGTTGGCAAGATTGCAGAGACAAAGGAATGCTCATATACTGTTGGTGGGAATGTAAGCTAGTTCAACCCCTGTGGAAAGCAGTTTGGAGATTTCTCAAAGAACTAAAAACAGATTTTCCATTTGGCTCATCAATTACACTACTAAGTATATACCCACAGAAGCATAAATCACTCTACCATAGAGATATCTGCACTCTCATGTTTATCACAGTCCTATCCAGAATTGCAAAAACATGGAACCAACATAGGTGTCTGTCAATGGTAGACTGAATAAAGAAAATCTGGAGTTCCAGTAAGATGGCGATGGCATAGGTGGAATTGTGAGATTCTCTGAATGTGAGTTCCCAAAAAGACTCTTACTTTTCTTCCCCCAGCCCCCTGCCCACTGCCAGCCTCACTGGTCTGAGGTCCAGGGACCCTTGGTCCTACGCAGGGCTGGATATTGTGGCCCCAGCTGCTGCTGCTCCACTATACGTGACTCCCACCTGTGCAGGAATCTCGGGTCTTGGCTCCCTCCCTGGCTACATCGTCTCACCCGGCACCCAGTACTAAGCCGCCAGTCACCCAGGGAGGCTCTGGGCTCCCGCCCCTCAGAGATACCGATTCCATTTCTGGCTGAAGAACCCTGTGAGTGGCCCAGGGCCACTCTTGCTGCTCACTGCCTGCCCTTTGGAGCTTTGGAGCTCTGGAGCTCTGGGCACACCCTGGCTGAGGCACTCAGTGCATGACCCCATGCTTGGGTAAGGGAACAGCATACCTTAAGGAGGTGCTAATCGGAGGCTCTCTGCTCCAGAGGGAACTCCCAAACCCCTCCTCTACCCCAGCCCGCTGGTGGCACCCCGGATCCAGCACTCAGCTGTGCAGCTGATCCCCAGTGCCTCCCACGCCACTACAGTCCATCATAGTGGATTGCACAGGGACCCAGATGAGCAGAGAGAAAATATCCACAAAAGAGAAACTGCCACCTTGGCCATTCTCCAGGTAGAGATTTGCATTGACCCACACACCTATGAGCAGCATCCACCTTGGTTCCTAAGGTAACGTCACTAAAGAGGAGACAAAGCCCCTCTCCTACGCTGAATCAGACAAAGGCAACTAAGTGTCGTGGACCTCCCAGGCAGCAGGATAAAAGAAAACCCAAGCTGCGAGTAAATTTAGTTGTCTGCAATGAAAACGAAGGGGAGTGACTGAAGATCAGAGCTGAAGAGACTTTAGACACTCAGAAAAGATTCCAGAGCTAGTCTGATTTCTTATTTTGACATTTGATTTTGATTTTATCATTTTGACTGTTTGTTTTGCTCACTTTTGCTTGCTTTTCGACTTAAACAATCTGTGTTAGGCAAAATGTATAAAAAGGCATGATTTTATTGGTCTGCTTCGTGTAGCTACCAGTATTCCTTAGGGAATTTTGCATATGTCTTTTTTTTTACTTCTCTCCGACCTTGTGTCTCTTTTTCACCTGTTAGTTGGTATGCATGTCTGTTTTCTCTCTCACTCTTCTCTCTTTCTAACTTTCTATTGACCCCCCAAACCTCCATTATTTTCCTCTTTTGTACCTCTTTTTGATCCAGGGATCAAACCTACATACCGCTACACAGACAGATTGTAAAGCAGTGGGAAATAGGTTCCAGTGTGCTCATACACTTGTTGGTGGATGCTGGAATTAGCATATAGATTCTGAATCACAGCTTCCCCCTCAATTAAACCTCAAAACTGCAAAAAGTACACCCACAGCCCACACTTCACCCTGAAAAGTGAACAAAGCCAGAGGACCCCCATAAAGAAGAACAGGATATTGCACAAGTGAAGCAAAAGCAACCCCACCTTCCCTGAAAAACAGAATTAAAGAAGGGGAGGGAAAGGGAAAGAGAAAGAAAAATCTAAACAAATGAAGAAAACCCAGAAGAAGAATATGGGTCTCTCCCAGACCCCTGGGAGGGCAGACACTGAGAAAACTGACTTCGGAATGCAAACAATGAAGAGCCCCCAGAATGACTGGCCTCAAACTACAAACCTAGATATCAAGACATTAATGGAGAAATTAAAAAGAATTGAGGAGAGACAAGAAGAAACTAAGAAGGAGCTGATAACTGAGATAACAATAAAAAAGAATACTGTGAATGAAATAAATAACAAACTGATAACCATGGAGTGCAGAAAGAAAGAAAGAATCACAGAGCTTGAGGACCAAAATATAGAACTATCCGAAACTGTTAAAAACACAGAAAACAAGCTCAAAAAGACAGAACAAACCTTCAAGAGATGAGCAATTACTTCAAGAGACCAAACCAAAGAGTAATTGACCTTCCAGAGGCAGAAACTGAGACAGAGACGACACTAGAAACAAACTTTCCATGACATTATTCAAAAAAACCTCCCTCAACTAATTAGTGATGCAAAAATTCAAACACAAGAGATTCAAAGAACCCCTGCAAGACAACAAATGACAAGGCCAACTCCTAGACACATATTAATTCGCCTAAACAAAGTAGGCATAAAAGAAAAAATCCTAAAGGCAGCAAGAGAAAAAGGCCACATCACCGACCAAGGAAAACCAATTAGAATAGCAGCAGATTTATCTACAGAAACCTGCAGGCTAGGAGAGCTTGGAGCCCTATCTTCAAAGTCCTAAAAGATAAACAATTTCAACCAAGAATAACCTACCCAGCCAAGTTAAGCTTCATCAGCAAGGGAGAATTAAAATCTTTCCCAGATATACAATCCCTAAGAACTTACACTGCCACCAGACCACCTCTACATGAAACACTTAAGAAAGTACTAAACACAGAAGAAAAGGAAAAAAGAACAACGTTCTTCACAAGAGTACAGGAAAAAGAATAAAATACACATGAACCAACCCCAAAACCAAAAGAAAGACAAAAAACCAAGTGGAAGAATAACAACTCTATAAGAACTCTAGGATAGGGATGAACTCTCACATTCCAATAATTAGCCTGAATGTGAATGGACTAAATGCACTACTGAAAAGACATAGAATGGCAAAATTGATAAAATACCACCAGGCAACAATATACTTCCTTTAAGAGACCCATTGCACTAGAAAGGACATGTACAGACTCAAAGTAAGAGGATGGGAAACAAATATTCAGGTGAATGGAACACAAAAGAAAGGAGGGGTCGCAATCCTAATTTGAGACAAAATACCAATTAAGCTATCAAAAATTAAGAAAGATACAGAAGGCCACTACATAATGATAAAAGGTTCACTCGATCAACAAGAAATATCTATCCTAAACATATATGCACCCAACACAGGAGCATCAACTTTCAAAAAGCAACTTCTAGGAAAACTAAAGAAGGATATTGACCCTAACACCATCATAACTGGGGACTTTAATACCCCACTCACAATCCTAGACAGATCATCGGGACAAAAACTCAGCAAGGAGATCCGGAACCTTAATGTGACTTTGGACCAAATGGACTTAATTGATACCTACAGAACACTCCATCCAAAGACCACAGAATATACATTCTACTCATCACCACATGGAACGTA